>NW_017972550.1:0-82210 GCF_001876935.1 Asparagus officinalis | reverse complement strand
CCCACTATTTGGTGGCTCACGCCTATGCGAGCTACCATTTGGTGGCTCGGCCTTGGGCCGAGCCACTGGCTTTGGCCGAGTCGTTTCGTCGTGGCTTTGGCTAAGTCAAGCTCACCTGAACGCTTGACCCTGCAGGCAAAACGAATTTCACCTACGCAGTAGACTTCACCCCGAAAGGATTTAAACTTGCCTAAAAGTTTGACTCGCCTGTACGAGTCATGCTTGCCTGAACACTCAGTTCGTTAGCTAGAAAATTAGCTAAGCTCGCTTGAATGCTTCACTCACCTGCACGAGTCAAGCTTGCCTACAGAAAGTCTGCCCACACGAACTAAGCTCACCTACAGGGTTTAAGCTTGCCTAAATGCTTAAGGGGTTTGTCTGACAAACTCACCTATTCACCTAGCTCGCTTGCAAGCTCGCCTGAGCATTCAACCCCCACGCTAGCTCGCCTAGCTCACCTGCTAGCTCGCCTAAGCTATTTTTAACCGATTGCTTGATTTGTGGGAGTGGTTACGCCCACTTCCCACGATTTGAGGGAATAGCCTTGGACGGCTACAGAGAAAGGGACCCTAGATTTTCATCTCTTTGCTATCGGATTTTAGCCCTTAAGATCATGGATTTGGTTCTAACTCTCGGCTCTTTTCAAATTCTTGCATTTTAGCATTTCGAGGTCAAAATCTCTTGGGTAATCGGTTCATTTGGGTGATAAAAGAACCGATCTTTGAGCATTCAGTCTTAATTCAAGCTCAGGTATTCAAACTCAATCCATAGAACTTCTACCTCACGCTGAAGTTCATCCGCAATTTCGATCGATCGTCCAAGGGAAGCAAGCTCGGTGCAAGCATTCGAGGGAGGCATTCCATCGCTACCGAAGAACCCACGTTAAACAAGAAAGGATTGAATTAATTACTTTCGCTTCTGTGTAATTTGATTCTTGATTTGTAACACACATTCAATTAATACAAATCATTTTAGAACCAATTTTACATCAAACAGAAGATGATGACCACAGTAGGAGAAACCATCCCTTCCAACGAGATGGTGATGGTGCAATTTGACAAAATTATGGTTAGGACGACTGTTGAGTCCCTCGTAATTGAGTTCGATCAGGTTAAGTATGAGGAGTACTTATCCTTAGCTTCTTCTAGTGGCAAAGTATCTCACAAATGTCGCAAAGTTGTGCGTGTGGCCCAGCCCCGAGCAACTAAGGCCACCGTGCCTGAAAGCTCTACCCGAGCAAACATTAGGGGTTTTACCTCCCCCAAGCCAATTGAGACCGATCAAAAGGTCAAGAATGCAAGCCCAGGGGCTGCTCAATGGGTTGTTAAGAAATCCACGCAAACCCCTATTCTTGAGGAGACAATAGTTCGTGTTGGCACAGACCGGGCCTTCGTTGTCAACATGAATGCTCCTCTATCAAAGAGAGGCAAACAATGGCGATGACAAGTTCTTGCTCGCTACAAGGCACATGCCATCATCTCCTATGACGGCCTGAATTATTATTCAGGCCTAAAAAGAGCAAATCAAGAATGCAAAGTTCTCAAATTTGGAAAACTTGGTGTCGTTCACAAAACTAGTGAACTCAGCATTTCAGGCGAGCCTAGCAATACAGACGGGCTTCGCTTTACGAGAAAAGTTCCTAATTCTGGTAAACTATGCAAAACAGGCGAACCAACCAATTCAGTCGGGCTTCACTTTGCAGGCCACGTTCCTAATTCTGGTGAACTACGTCAATCAGGAGAACCCACCTACTGAGGTGTATTTCTCTCCATTGGCAAAGTTCCTAAATCTGGTGAACTTCCCAAATCTACCGAACTACCCAAATTAGGCGAAGCGTGTAAATCAGATTAACTAAAATCACCAGGCGGACCTCACCAGGCTCACCTGATAACCCAATCTCGCCCGCAAGTGGACCTTCGCCAAAAAGGTAAGGTAGTGGTTCGCCAAACAAGCAAACCTCACCTGAATAAATAAGTGGCTGAGCTCGCCCAACAGATGCAAGCTCGTCCGACTAGGCTCACCGGAATTTAACACTTGGTGATTTTTCTAAGTGTTCTTCCGAGTGCTCTTTTGAGCCCTCTTCACATGAATGCTCAGCACGTCCTTCTGACACTGGGGGTTGTCACCACCAACCTACAGGGGACCTTAGGGAGTGTTTGACTCGCAAGTGCACGATTCACGAGGTGACTCCTTAGTGCCACTGTGAGCGGCTTATTATAGCTATGCTCGATGACTGCCGGTGTGCTAGAACGCTAAAGCCATCAGTATTCGAGAGGTTTTCTCAACCACTACTAGAGATAAGACCTCTTTGCCGAAAAAGTAATCATCAGAGGAGATGAGCTCTGGATGACTTTGATTTCCCAACTACAACTATCAATGTTATAAGGAAGCTAAACACCAAGAATTTAGATTCTTCGGATGTTGAATGCTCACCGACACAACAAGGCACTCCCAGTGAGCCTGAAGGTGTCTACTAGCACACCTGAATCAAAAAGGGGGTGGCCATTCCACTGGACTACCGACACATAGCTGGTATTTCTGATGAGGATGACAATGATGATTGCTTGGCGGTAGCAACATCCTAAACCTCAAGCTCAGTCCAGGGTGGGCATGAAAGAGTGCACATGGCTAAAGTTCCTGATGAAGTGGCCAGAAAGCTAGAGAAACAGCAAGCTAAAATTTCCAGGCAGCAAGCAACCATCGACTCCATGAAGGAGATGTTGGAGCAACTTCTAAAGAAGAAGATGAAGAAGAATACTTCGAGGGCTTCCCCAAAATCCTCAAAGCATAAAGAACGAGAACTACTCCTTACACAACGGAAGGAGAAGATGACTTCGGATCGTCTTCAGACTCTTCATCCAAGTCATCAGGAGGAGCGTCAAGTGCTGGCAGCACTCCCCAAGACAATAGGCTCGATGAGTTCCAGAGTCAACTTGATGCCTTAAAGCTCCAGAAGAACATGAAAGAGCTAGGGGTAGTCAGACGGTATCGAGTTGAATGGGATACGGTCCCCTACCCGACAAAGTTCAAACCTATGAGCCTAGTCCATTTTGGTGGCAATGGATCTCCCTCACAACACATATACTATTTCCTGTCTCAAACAAGATTTTTTTATGGGGAACGATCCTATCCTCACTCGGCTATTCATCGGAACCCTGAAGGGGGTAGCTTTTGAATGGTTCCACAAGTTGGAACCAAGCTCCATCAAGTCATGGGCTGATATGGAAAAACTATTCTTGATTCATTTCTTTGATGATAACACAGAAGTGTCGATGGCCATTCTGCTTGCTGAAAAGCAGAGAAAAGGGGAGTCGGTCAACGACTTCATGAAGAGATTCATAAATCAGTCACTACATTACCGGGGCCAGGTCTTAGAGAGCACTTTGATTGAGATGTGCTGCAATAACCTCTCAATCAACATTCTGTCTAAAGTCGGCGCGGTGGAAATCTGAACTTGGAAAGAGCTTGTTCGCTAGGGTGAGAAAGTGGAAAACATGATCAAAAGGTTGGAAGCCAAAGAACCTCAATTTAAAAGAGGAGCTTCGGAACCAAATGCATCCAGAAATTCTCCTCGGTCGAAGGGGAAAGAGATCATGGTTGTTGAGGCTACTCCAGCCCCCAAGTCAGTTCAGAGACAAAAGTCTACTCATCTGAGCCACGCCCTATGAGGCAATACGACTACTGAGAGGATCAAGTCACTACTACCTTCGATACCCTCGTTAAGAGCAATAGGATAAAGCTGCCAGAGGTTAAGAAGCCTGCAGGCTTGAACAAAACAGATGATCTAAACTACTATGCATACCACGGGTATATTCATCATCCTACCTCTAAGTGTTACGTCCTTAAGGATAAACTCCAAGATCTTTATAATGCGGGAGTCTTAAAGAAGGAGAAGGTGGAGAATAAAGTGACCGTAAATATGATCACTTTGAAATTCGGGACAAATCTCCTTAAAGTCCATGCACCGACAGGTGTCGTGTCTATTCCCAAAGCAAAATTAAAGATCGTCAATACCGATCCTCATAACCAGCTAGAGTAGGGTTTGGTACTATAGACCTTGCCTTCAGGGCAAGTGATGTGGGTCCACCCTAATCTCCTCAATGATGAGCAACAAACTTCTAAGCCTTCGAAGAAGTCTAAAGGTAAATATAAACTCTGCAATGTTATTTCTAAAATTCCAGATGACAACAAGGTGGAGGTAGCAACCCTTATGAATTTCGACAATGAGGTGGCCGCACTGGCTACCAGAGAAGGGAAGCACTTTGCCAAGCACTACCCTATAATGACGGTAAATCTGGTGAGGCCACCGGTAGGACCGTCGCTAGTGTTTCAGCTAAATCTTGACAAGCTAAGTTCGAGTGGCCAACCCTTTCAATTCGACTTGCTAGCATAGTTGGCTAATACCCCAGCCAGAATCACCTTGTATGAGCTCCTGTAATTATCCAAGTCTACCTGGGAAGCTCTACGAGAGGCACTAGCCAACTCGGAGGCTTTTGCCACACATTTCCTACCTATTCCCGAAGAAGATGAGGAAAAGGCGTGCCCTCAGTGCTGTCGGATATCCAAACAGGAAATTCCCTGCATCACTTTTACTCCTGATGATATGCTCATCAAGAGTACGGCTCATGACCGACACTTGTACTTCATGGGATATGTCGATTCTTCTAAGGTAGACAGAATCCAAGTCAACCCAGGGTCTATGCTGAGCATTGTTCCTCTGAAGGTCATTAAACACTTGGGGGTACCTCAGAGGTAGTTGTCTGCAATGACTACCACTATCTTTAGCTTTAATGCCACCAGAACTTGGCCGTTAGGAAAGATTCACCTCAAATGTCGGCTGGGGGACATGAAGATGGAGGTTACCTGCTACGTGATTGATGCAGAATCCTCCTATAACATGCTTTTGGGTTGGCCATGGATCCATAGCAACCAGATAGTCCTGTCCACACTGCACCAGTGCATGAAATACGTGGACGACTATGACCAAGTGAAGATGGTGTTTGCCACAAAGCAACCCTTCAAAGGAGTTAAAAACTACTTCACGGACTCTTTACTTTACCAGGACTTTGAATCAGGGGATGAACCTCCGGTCGAGGAACCTGGTAGCGGCAACAAGGTTGATAGTGAGTTAGAGTACAACAAGGGTCTTATTTTGAACGATCTTGAACCCATTATAATCAGCTACGAAGGCCTCGATGTAATCGACGCTAACAAAGTGAATAAATTTTTTATGAATAAAGACTTAACTTTGCTTACATATTGTCTAGTTCAGAGTCTAGTCATGATGAGTCTAACAATCTAGTTATAGGGTTGTATAATAGCTCTTCTTTGCACTTTCCTATACACTCGTCATTTGTAATAGATAAACAAATGTTCGAGTCCTCGCGAGCTTTCTTTATCATACTAGCCTAAGATAGTGATCAAAAAGATATTATCTTTGGAAGGATAGATCAACCCTTGCGTACGCTGTGGGACAGATTGGACGAAGACGAGACCTCCCCTCAATTCTCACATCACAATCAAATAGTGATGCATATGATGGAGAATATGGGTTATGACTTCACCCACAAGGAAGGCTTGAATTTTGGCAAAGGATGAAAGACGCCTGCGGGACACTTTGTTCCCAAAGGAAAGCCCGACGATTATTTTAATAAAACTCAAAGAGGGCTAGGTTATATTTTATCTTTTTCAGAACTATGTTTCGACTCTAGAGAAGAATCTAAAGAGATTCACTCTGTCGATTCCTCATCAACATCCTCAATGTAGGATTCAGATATCAATGTAGGGGCTATATTCAAAAGTCTTATAGTCAACATGGTCACAGCTGAACCCGTCGAAATAAAAGGGGATGACCAGATCTTGGTTTACGATGAAGCATGGGATCATCATGTAAGTGCCAAATAGAGTGATCGGTTTGAACAACGTGAACCACCCAGTGAGGACAAAATGCTCCAAGTAAATATAGGCGATGAGGCCAATCTCAAGCCCATATTTATAAGTGATAGCTTATCTACCCAGGAGAAAGAAGATCTTATACCTCTCATCAGGGAATACATTGACGTCTTCATCTAGAATTACGGGGACATGCCTGGCTTAGACCCATAGGTAGCTATGTACAACCTTAATATCAAACCGAACATTAAACCAGTAAAATAACAACAATGATGGTTTTGTCCGCAACTCATGGAGGCGATCGAAGCCAAAGTGAAGAAGATGATCGATTCAGGCTTCATTAGAGAGGAGCAACACCTAGACTGGATGTCCAACATCGTTTTAGTCCTAAGGAAGGACGAAAAGATCCGTATCTGCATTAACTTCAGGGATCTCAATGCCGCTTGTCTGAAAGACGGATTTCCTTTGCCCATCACAGACGTCATCATTGACAGCATGTGTGGTTTCGAAAGGATGTCATTCATGGATGGATTTTTGGGGTATAATCAAATAAAAATGTACCCTGAAGATGAGAAACATACCTCATTCAGGACTTTGTTGGGAATATAGTGCTACAAGTAATGCCCTTCGGACTCAAAAACACAGGCGTAACTTACCAACACGCCATGAGTATGATCTTTCAAGATCATCTCCATAAGACGGTTGAATGTTAAGTAGATGACTTGGTTGTGAAGAGTCACAGAAGAGACGATCATCTTCAAGACCTTAGAACGATGTTCGACCTGATGCGATCTCATCAACTGAAAATGATTCCCACAAAATCATTTTTGGGATGTTGAGTGGTAAGTTTCTTGAATTTGTTGTCACAAAGAAAGAGATTCACAAAGATCCCGACAAAGTACGAGCTATCCAGGAGTTATAACCACCTAGTAATCTCAAAGAATTGAGAGGAATGCAAGGATGCTTGGCTTACATTTGTAGATTCATTGTAAATCTTTTAGGTAAATGCCAACCCTTCTCAAAGCTAATGAAGAAGAGTGTTTCTTTTGTGTGGGACGAAGTGTTCCTGCAAGCGTTCGATGAGATTAAAGCTTATCTCTCGAACACGCCTGTTTTGATAGCTCCTGTTTCAGTGAAACCTTTCCTGATCTATGTGCGGGCGATGGTGCAGTCTCTTGATGCTCTTTTAGCGCAAGATGATGATGACGGCCACGAGCAAGCCATTTGTTACCTGAGTAGAACCTTACAGGGAGCTGAACATTAGTATCCCATGGTCGAAAAGGAATGTTTGGCCCTTGTATTCTCAATTCAAAATGCGACATTACCTGGTCGGCCAAACCATACATGTCATTTCTCGAGTGAAACCCATTCGGGTCTTCATGACATAGCCCGAGTCAGTGAATTGGCACCTAGCAAGATGGTCACTCCTACTATCCCAATACGATATACACTTTATGCTACAGAAGTCCATCAAAGGGCAAGACATATGTGATCTTATGGCTAGTCATCCGTTGGACAAGAAGACTGATTTATTCAAAGACATGTCAGATGAAACTTACGAGGTCAATATTACTTCACAGGATGAAGTTTGGTAGTTATTCTTTGATGGTGCGTCCCGTGTAGGCCCACAAGGGACGATCGTCGTGAGAGTGGGGGTAGTCTTAGTTTCTCCACAAAACCACGTATTACCTCGAGCCTTCTCTTTAACAGAGCCATATTCCAATAACATGGCTGAGTACAATGCGTTGCTCATTGGACTCGACTTTACTAAAGAGTTAGAGATAAAGCATCTTGAAGCATATAGTGACTCTCAACTCATCGTCAAATAGATGACAGGGGAATACGAGGTCAGGAATGACGACTTGATCCCATGTCATAAAGCGGCTATCAAATTAGCCGAGTCAATTGAAAGCTTTCACATTAAGCACGTATTATGTTCCAAGAATACATATGCGGATGTATTGGTGGCGTTGGCAACTAACCTGGCACCGCTAGGGACAAGTCAGCATATCACCATTGCAAGCCGATAACTCTTTCGACCAGAGTACACTTTGGAAGTGAACGTAACTCACCAGACTACGGGTCAAATCGAACCAAGAGATTGGTGTTTCCCAATCATTGACTACATCTTATACGGCATACTTCCTGAATACGTTAAAGAGCGAGAGTCTGTTCGCACATGTGCACTAAGATTTTACTACGACTCGACGACAAAGACACTGTATCGTAGGCCGTTCGATGGCATACTACTTTGATGTCTGTCAACATAAGAAGCACAGGAAGCCCTGCAGGCTACCCATGATGGTACCTGTGGAGCTCACTAATCCGGACCCAAGCTCTGGGATCACTTACGAAGAATGGGATACTACTGGCCCAGGATGATTAGCAACGTGGTAGCTTATACCAAGTGTTGTCATGCATGTCAGATTCACGCCAATTACATGCATCAACCGCCCAAAGACCTACATCCGACAGTGACTTCGTGGCTATTTGAGATATGGAGAATGAATATCGTCGGACCGATATCTTCGCCATCAGCAAAAGATCATCACTTCATCCTTATGATCACTGATTACTTCTCTACATGGGCTGAAGCCATTCCCTTGAGAGAAGTCATAACCAGTGATGTGGTCAAATTCATAAAGCATCATATCGTCTACAGATATGATGTTCCCAGACGTATCATTCATGACAACGAATCATAATTTGTTAGTCATACATTCACTTGGTTTTGTAACAATTTCAGAATACAAAATCTTTCATCCACGGCTTACAATCCATCAGCAAACAGATTAGCCGAGGCTTACAATCCATCAATGACGTCTCGCAAAATTGGAGGCGTTAGATGAAAAGTGGCTTGAAGCTCAACAACATATTAAGTTCTATCAAGCCCGAATATCCAGGGCTTTCGATAAGAAAGTCAAACATAGATCTTTCAAGGAAGAAGAGTTGGTCATTGCTGTTCAACGACCGATGATACTTAACTCCAAAAAAATGGAAAATTCCAACCTAAATGGGAAGAACCATTCGTAGTATAGATGGTCTATTCGAATAGAGTTTATCGCCTCGTCAAACTGAATGGCGATAAGATCATGATGCCTATTAACGGTAAATTTATGAAGAAGTACTACCTGTAGGCCTCCTTCAACTCCAGCGAGGCCAATTAAGGTAACAAACACTCCTTACTAACCTCTAAAAGTCTCCCACCAATCCTCATCAATAGGATGGTAGGCCCATATAAAGCTATCACATTAACAATCACCTCTGAATAGCTGATTTCTTCTAAATTCCCCCGTAAATTCTCTTTAATAGGATGGTGGGTCTACACAAACTATCACGTTAATGATTACCTCTTATAGTCAATGTCATCATCCCCGCAAATGACGTTGTTCATCAAGTAGTAACCATTCATGCGATGAGTTCCTACCTGTCACGCGATCAGAATAGTGATCTATCGTGCAATGACTAGCTATCTGATCCATTCTGAACATTCTATTTTTTAGAATGATATATGATAGTGGTCTACCACGCGATGTGCCCCTATTTTAATCAATCATTATACTCCTATGTCCCTGAATGACTTAATTTGAATATCATCATTCCTACAAATGACGATGTTCGTTGATATTGGCCTACCGACCGATGTGCCTTATCAACCCTAATTCTCGAATAACGACCTACCATGCAATGATTCATTGTTCGAACCTCTCGAGTATTGAACTTACCATGCGATGAGTCTCGCTCTCAAATTCTCGGGCTAAGTCGTTACACCAAACGGTACAGCCTAACTTGATTACAACTTAACGGTTATAATTAACCTAACCCGACACTTTGAATGGGTAAGGGTAGAGAAGAAATTTTAGCGTTAAGTCTAAAAGAAACTTCTCGACAACTCACCATACTAAGGAGAATAGTAAGGCTAACCTAATTTAAATGGTAATTGGTAAAGGCAAATCAAATCCATTAATACATGAGGGTTTGCTAAAAATTCTAATTTATAATCGACAGAGCAAGTAAAAGGAAAAAATGCAAAAGATATTGAAAACGATAATTGGATAAAAAGCTAATTTTATTCATAACGAGAAATATTTAGTACAAAATCATTCAAAAAAAATAAAAATTTCTCAATCGCGATTCGATATCTTGAATTGCAAGTGCATGCTTCCTCTCAAATTTATTCAGGATTTCCCAGCGTATTCTTCCTTAGAAAGTGAGACGACGCCAGCAGGTGTGGTCTCTACCACCTTCAAAGCATACTCCTTCTCCTTGAGATTGCCAATGATTAGCTACTGTTGATTCTTAAGATCCTCCAACTCTCCCAACACTTGTTGGCGAGCTCCCTCCTTATCAGTCAGAATCGCCTGCGCCTCTGCTATAACTTGCTTAGCTTTGGTTATGCCTAATATTAAATCAGCTAAGACAAAGTTTGCTTCCCGGCGCTCCTCATCGATCTTCTTGCCCTCCGCGGTGGCCTGTTCTAACTACTCCTTCAACCGGGTCTCATCAGCCATAGTCTCTTCTAAAAGGCGCTCTCGCTCTTTCAGAACTAATTGAGCCTCTTCAGAAGCTAAGTTAATAATGTTCGAGCTCTCGGACCAAAAGGCGAGCAACTCCTGGATGTCCTTCTCCACCAGCACCAAGTGTGTTTGGTACAGAGAGGCTACATCAACACCAACCAGCTTGGTCAGACTATCCAAATAGACTTGCAAGACTAGTTTGAATTCTTCAAAATAGCAGCCTCCATCCAACGACATTTGAATGCTATCATGAAGGAAAGATCAGAAGAGCTCAATAGTCCGATCTATAGCTGTCCTCCACATGCGAACTGCAGGGGAGATTCATCTGCAGTCAATGTTGTCGTTGGAGCTTGAACTAGAGCGCTGGTGACCATAATAGCAGGAGTGGTGGTAGACATCGTAGAGACTAAGGGCCCCACCATTATTAATGTTTGTTGGAAAATTTATAAGAAGATAATTGAAAGAATTGAATTTGATTTATTCCCTCTAATTGCTTAGAAAAAGAATGTTTACAACTCTCTCGATCTCTAACTGATTACAATTTAAATTTTCGATTACGAAAGAGAAGAGGATCAATATAAATCCTCCTATTTGTTTAATTCTGGGTTTTTCACAGTGGTGATGGAGTGCCTCCCTCGAATGCTCGTCTCGAGTTTACTCTTCATTGATGATCTAAACCTCCCTTTACTAGAATGATTAACTTGCGTGGCAAGTATAAAAAAGAACTCTTAATGAGTTTATGAACTCAGAACGAGTTTAAACTCTATGAAAAGAGTTGTTTGAACTGAGAATTCGGTTAATAGCTAAGTGTTAAAACTCTTTGTGTAATGCTCTAAGATCTAATCTCTTTGTTGCTAAGATCTGATCTTCAGAAGATAACAACTTCCTCCAAAACCGAACTCAATCTGTCGAAGTATGATTTCCTGGATGATCTGATCCAAAAGCCGAACCTTGAACCTCTTTTCGGTTGAGTTTGTTGAGGTTTTTAAAGGAAGATAAGGGGTGTAACTAACCCCTTAATCTGCTCCTAAGTGGGTGTGATTCCCTCAGATCGTAGGAAAAATAGTTTTGAAACCGTTCAGCTCATGTTTGATTGAGTCAAACACCTAGGTCGGCGTTCTGGGCCCTAACTCTGCGTCTTAGGCTTGAGACGCAGAGTTGGGCATCTACTAAAAATTAAAAACGTAGGGACCGCCTGTGTTTTTAAAAATTAAACATAGAGATGAACTCTGTATTTAGAAGTGGTTGTTAACTTGTAACCTTTTCTATTGGAGCGTTTGCAAAGACCGTTGTTCTGTAATCTTCACTTTAGCTATTTAGGATATGAGAGTCGTCAGATTGTGGCTCTCACGGTTGATTGTGAAGGCTATTAAATCAGAGTTTTCATCAGTTGTCGTAAAGGTCTTTGAATTGTAACTTTTCTCGATCTACGTAAAAATCCTCCAATTGTAACTTTTGTTTTATTGACGTGAAAGTTGTTTGATTGTAACTTTCATTGTCGAGATATTGATTGAAAATTGATAGATATTAGCTATCTGTTATGATTTTTAGATAGCCTACAAAACCCCCTCCAAAGTTTTCAAAAGTTCGTGGTTGACTAGGACGAATTTTTAGAATACTTTGGATCCTAAAGTTTGTTGAATGATTGTTCACTCCGTCTGATTCGAAGACATTGCGAACTTGGTTGTTGGAATATTGCAATTCTGCTTTCTTAAACCAAAAAAGATAACTTTTGTGCCTTGATGACAATGACCTTAGTCAAATAAGCTAAAGCTCAAGTTATCGTTGCATGGCTGATTGTTCACTTTGTCTGTTTCGGAGGCATTATGAACTTGGTAGTAGAAATTTATTGTACGTCATAATTCTGCTTCCTGCATTGGTGATTCCTTGTAATCACTTTTAGAAATGGTTAACCTCATACTCCCGATGAACATGTAGAAGTAGTCAAGGTAATCCTGATCACCTTAAACCAAACAAGATAACTTTTGTGTCTTGATGATAAGGAACTTAGTCAAACAAGTTAAAGTCTAAGTCATCATCGTTATATCCATTAGTAGGATTAACTTTTCCCTCTTTCTTCAGCAGTAGGACTAACAACATTCCCAGCCGATGCTACAAAACGAAGGTGTATTCAGTTTTGACACTAACATCAAGGACGTTCTTATAGGCATCGATGAACATGAGAGGTGTCGCTACAAGAGTTGGGTAAGAGAGAGCTAAGGACAGCAAAGCAATCATAGAAACACCAGCTGCAAACTTGTCAATGAGACTATCCTCAATGAGGTTGAGCACCTCTGGGCTGAAGATAGATCCATTGTCATAGACAGAGAGAACCACAAGCCCGTATGAGAAGGACTTTACCCAAGTTTGGCAAGGAGGGCAACCTCAGAGGAACCCACTTTGTCTCCTTTCTTGATCATCTCAACTGGGGTAATGATTTCAACAACAACGTTATTAATTTTGGTTAGAATATTAAGCCATTTGAAAGGATGAGTTGCTTGAAGGATCGAGCTTGATAATTTCTGCATTATTGACTATAGCTTCTTGTCATAGGCTAGTTTCTTCTCAGCTTTTGTCACCTTGATGGCCATTATTAACTTCTCTTTATTTATTTGAAGCTGTGTCGTAGCCCTGGTTGTCGAAATGTTTATTTTGTGGCGTTAAAACGCACCAGTGGACTTTGTGCTTGAGCATTGAGACGTAGGGGTGAACTCTGCGTTCAGAAGTTCAACCAACTTTAACATGAATGCAAAGGTCGTGTTTAGTGGGATTCTGACCTAGAATATCATCCTGATTTAACAACTCACAGCTGTCTATAAATAGACAGATGGGGTCAAATCAAGAGTCATTCGACTCTTTCCCTTTTCTCTCCAAAATATTTCAATGAAAGATTCTTTAAACTCTGGTGAAGCCTGTTCAATCTCTTCCTCAGCGATATCAATGGCACTCAGGAAGAATAAGTTTCTCTCTGACCCATAAGCCTGCTGTCACCGTGATCGGACTCGTGCCGACTTCGGCCGCCTTGCTGTGGCCCACAGATGTCTTGCCCATAGTTCCTCCTTGATCAGTGGTAAGTGTAGCCTTCATGGCTTGTAAAACTTGCTTCAGCAAGTTTTGAATTTTGAATAACGAGGAGACTCGTTTCAATGACATAACGCAAAGTTGGGACTCTGTCGTTTAGAATTCAAAGCGTGGGGGTTTCGACCTCTACGCTCAAATTTTGTAATGCATGGTTTGAACTCTACCAACATAGGATTCAACCTCTGTGTTTGAATTTGTAGACACAGGTTTGACCTCTGCGTTTGACTTTGCAGACGCAGGGTTTTACCTCTACGTTTGAACTCTGCCAACGCAGGGTTCGACCTCTGCGTTTGAATTTGCCAACATAGTGTTCGACCTCTACGTTTGCATTTGCCAATGCAGGATTTGACCTCTACATTTTAGTTAGGCCTATTTGATTCTACTTTTGTACTGACTGATCGCTCTTTTCATTTCTAGTGCATTACACCAATAAGCCTCTCCCTTTCTTCCATTATTTTAGCCATGAAGGTGGTGTAGATCTAAATATGACATTCAATCTATGCTAAGAGCTCCCTGTTTTCCGTATTACTGACAAAGACCGTGTTGAATTGATCACTCAGGCTTCTTTTAAGACTCTTCATACGTTGGTCACAGATATCAGATTTGAAAGTCTAAGCCGTAAACCGTTCGTCAAACCTTCATTCCTCTTCGGGGACTTTATTGATTTCGAAGCGGGTGTTTCTTATGATGGGGATTATAAGTGGTTGAGGAAAGTTGGAGACCGTTACCTTTTCTTATCTAATATGGAGAGGATGTACCTGATATCGTATTTCCAATGCGCTTCCATTCTAAGGCGTATGGATTGGTACCTTGTCAAGGAACAAGACAGAGTTGCCATTGGAGCCTTAACTTTCCAGGGCGTTCGTACAGTGGGTTACAAAATACAAGTGACAGCCTTAAGACCAGACTTGTTTACTAAGGAATACCCAGTTGGTGAAGTAGCTAGCCCGGCTAATATTTTTGTTAATAGGTTCATGGCTGTGAAAGGGGAGTTTCCTGCCCAATTATTCAGATCTCCTGGTTAGGTGCATTCTTTGTAACGGGGTGGTGAACCTGAATAACCAAGTTTGTTTTGGAGGAGTTGGATACACCTCTTACCTAAGCTGGCTTGAAGATTCCGGTGATGGCCACCAAATACGGGATTATCTAGAGCCACTATCACTTCTTCTCTATCTTGGAGCGATACAACCCCAAGACTTACACTTTCTTTACTCCTGTAGGAGAGTTGGGTTTTTCTCTTCACGAGATGTATGACATATCAGGTCTACCTTTTGGAGATTTACCCTATGAAGAGTTTATTCCGGGATCAATGGAACTCAAATTTTTGAGAAGAACCAGCCTTGAAGTTTATTCAACTCTCTGGGAAGTCATGTGCCACTTCCATATCTGTACCCAACAAACGGGAGCTCAAGGAGATGGTGTAAAACAAGTATCTTTGGCGGAGTACTTGTTCTAGAATTTGACCAAGAAGGGAGCCCCAGTGACCAGATTAACTACGAGTACTCGGGAGGAGATCCAGGCCCGGATTGATGCTGCCACCTCTCATTACACAAACGAAGCTAAAGAAGACATTTTTCCTGCTTACACAGAGTTTGAAAGCTTCCATTATCAAGCTCAGCTTCCTATTTCAGATACGACACTATTGGCAGGATTTATGATGTTATGGCTATATCGGTGCATTGACCCCACAAGGTCGATTGATGCTCTTGTTGTGGAAGTAATCTATCCAGTCGTTCTTTTGGTGCATGAGAGGCCACTGAACCTTCTTTTAGCCATGGTGCACTATTTATGGGATGGGATGTGGGAACTATCCCTGGATTTTGTTCAGGTTACGGAGGTGGGGTTCGATGAGGGCAAGACTTTTAAAACTCCAAATCCCCGATGTCAATATCCTATACTTACTTAATGGCATGGTACGTGTCTTATTGTCCCTCACTAATGAGTGTAGCCTCTCCCCAAGGTGACTCATTTATCCCGCTTGTGCAACGGTTGGATTCAGCAAAGTGGGAAGGGACTTACATGATTAAGATTCGTCAGATTTTGTTGAGGGATACGAATTATCACATCTTCCGTTGCTTCCCCGATTTTGAAGGTGGAGTGTATGGAGCGATATTCCAGGATGTGACAGGTCCTAACAGATTCACTCAGCTGAATAGGGGTGTTTTCTGTTGTCTATTCTACATAAGGCCAGGCTATCTGATTTTTCGATAGGGTGAGAAGTGTTTTATCGAGCCTTTTTAACTATATGGATTCGCCCGTCAATTTGGATATGACCAACTATACGTTAGGAATCCCTAACCTCAACTTGCGGTTGTGGGTAACCTATATGAGGGGACCGGATCCTAGTACTATTCAGTAGCCGGTTGTACCAAGGCCGTCTTAAAGCTCCCCCATAAGACACCTAATTCTTACACTTCCATGGGTTTCTGCAACTGATATTCTACTACCTCTTAGAACTCTGACTATAATTTGAATACATATTGTCTAAAGGAAATCAGACGTATGTATACTTCTAGGAAGGGGTCCAAGACGTCTCGTCTAAGAGGAATTGATGAGTACTTATCCTTTGAAGATAACACTATTAAGAAAGGGGGGAATCAAGTAGCTGAAATCATTCAAGTAGGAGATCCCCAAATAGCTGATATTCCTGCAGCGAGAGCACCAGGGAAAAGAGCTCTTACAACAGGTGAAGCTGGCCAGTACGATAAATGAACTCGCCGAAAGTTGATGTTTGAGTCTTCTCCTATTAAAGGCCAACACAAACCAAAATTAATGGCTGACGCTTTCAAGTCTATAGAAGAAGAGGAATACCAAGAGTCTTCAGTTGCAGGCCTTCCACACAGAACTAGACTTCGTGCAAGTGGTCCAGCTCTTTCAACTGAAGTCTCCTCCTACCATCCTCCTGAGGACAGGGTGGATGATTTAATGATTGCAGATGCAAAATCTACTCCGGTAGTAGGCTCCCCTAAGGCTCCTGTTTCAGAACCAAGGGGTCATGAAGAGAACCAATCTCCCCCACCTTCCGCACTAATGCTACAGGTTAGAGATTTAAGGCCTAGTCTAACAACAGGACTCATGGCTAAACCGGATGCAATCACGAGTCCACCTAAGTCTTCAGCTATGCGTGATGACGAGGAAGGAGTAGATTATGAAGTCTTCTTGACAGGTTGATGCGGTATAATTATGTACCAAAATTGCAAGTGCACAATTTATCAAGTTATAGTATAAAAAGATATCGATCCCACGAAGAAGGTGATTTTAAGTGATCATTAAACTTGGTTCTTATATTTTGTGCATGACAATTAGGAATAAAGAATAAGTATGAATGTGATGAGTGATTGTTGTGAATATTTGCAAAAGATAATAAATTGAATTTTAGAGGAGAGAAGGAAGAATTAAAGAATAAATGAAATCACAAGGTCAAGAAAGATGAATGAATAAAATCAAGAAATAAAACCAAGAATGAAAAAAAAATTTAAGAAAGTCAAGATGGAGGATTCAAAAGAGGTAAGAAATCTAGAATATAATCCACTAACCAATTTCAATTACAAAATATAAACTATTCTCTTTTTATCATATTTCAACCTAGATTTATTAAGCATAGATTATCAAACCATTTAAGGAAAGTGTAACCTATCAAATTATCATCTAAGTCAAAATTACTATTCATGATAAGAACAACAACATGATAATAATCCTAGAATTCATAAGCATAACCTATCAAACCATTTAAGGAAAGCATAGATTATCAAATTCTTCTTCTACCGATTAGTTCTCTAGTTGATTATCCTAAACATGAACATTTTAAATACAAGAGAATAATTCATACAATATAAAGGAAATTAGACTAGTTTCATATAATTCTAAACTTCCTATAAGAATTAAATTCACATCTTAAGAAATAAAAATAAGGAAAAAGAACTAATTACAAAAATAAAAAGAAAAGAAAAATCTAAACTATGAACAAGAAATAAATCTAACTACAAAGAAAATAAAAATCTACACTACAAAATATATTACAAAAATTAAATGCGAGAAAATAAATCTATTCTACAAATTAAAGTGCAAAAAGAAATAAAAAAGACAAGAAAATAAATCCATTGGATTTGTCTTGAGCCCCAAGCAATAATCTCCACCTTTGAATTTGGTTTTTGTTCTTCTCTAGCCCAATCTTCATTTGATTTTCCAAGGAAGTCCAATGTAGAGTCCAAGTTGATTCATTGGTTTCATTTAATATTCGGCCCACTTGCATTGTTTTCATTTGATTTTTGAAGTCCAATGAGGTTTGCATTTGATTTCGGCCCAAGTGATTTTTCTCCATCAAAATCTGCACTCCATTCTCATAAATCAAGTCCGGTTTTGATTCCATGCATTTGATTTACAAAAAGAAATCAACAGTCAAGTCCGGTTTCCCTCAATGAACTTGGTCCATCAATTCGGTCCATGAAGTTTTTGTTTTGAAAATAACACTGCAGCAATCAAGGTCATTTACATTTTGAAAGTTCGGCCCATTTAATGAAGATTTATTTGATTCTCCAAGAGCAATCATGTCCGGCCCATTGCTCTAAATCAATCTGCCGCAGTGGTCCGGTTCCTATTGAAAAAAAATTGAAATGCAGCCCACAAGTTTGTCCAAGTCCCCTTCCAAAGTTTGGCAACTAAGTCCGGTTAAAAAAAATTGAAATGCAGCCCACAAGTTTGTCCAAGTCCCCTTCCAAAGTTTGGCAACTAAGTCCGGTTTTGAGCTTTATTTGAAAAAGAAAATGAAAATCTTTTAGCACAGTCCGGCCCACTTCCATTCACATTTCCTTGTGAAATTCAAAATTGCAGCAGGTCCACATTTCCCTTGGTGTAATCTTTTTGCTTTGGGCCTTCCAAAAGTCAAAAATTGCACTTAGGCTTCTTGAATCATTTCTTCATTTAATCCATGGGTTTTTGTTGAGAGATGGGAAGTTAAGATTTATTCTTCATTAATCTGCAATTAAAAGATAAAAACAATTATTAGTGGTATATTTATTCATATAAAATAGATAATGAGGGTATAAAATTGTAATAAAAATGTGATTATCACTGGTGATGCAACTGATGGCAATACAAATGATGAAGGCACTGATGTTGATGATGATATAGGTGATGATGAGGAGGATGAAGAGCATGATTCTACGAATGACATCACTAATTTTGATGATGCACCCAAGATCGCGTCAAATAAGGCGACTGCTCATATTCCTTTTTCTATCATCGATAAGCCTGATTTATTTTGAATATCCCTACACCTTCCTTCCATGTTCTGACCATTTTTGTATGTAGGTTCACCCACTCTTGAGACTACCGTTGTGACTCCTCTTCCGGAGCAACAACTTGTGCAGGTGTCGACTCCTTTGTAAGAACAACATTTGCCTAGCTTGTCGATGACAACTACTCTACCAACGATATTGATGAAGATTTCGCTTGCACCAATAGGGGCTATTAGTATGCCGGGTCCATCTCAAGCGGGGGCCATGATGGTCTTGACATCAAGTCCTTCATACTTGGATGTTTCTTTGGCTTTTGCGACTTCTACACCCAGGTCACTTGCTAGCTTTCACTTTGATATGCCCGTTTTAGGGAGCATGGAGCCGTCTTTGATTGCTATTACAAGCCCAATAGATGCTCCTGACTTCCTTCAGATTTCCTTGGGATACATGAACAGTCTTGTGAGGAAGGTGATTAAAGTCGTCATGGCTGGTCGGGGCACCTTTGATTCCTTCACATCTGTTCTAGAAGTTAGCTTAAATGGTGTCAAAAGTGTGAGTGATGCTCAATGCTTTGAACGTTGTTCGGTAGCCATTTCTCACTTGGAAGCACAGCTGAGATACTTAGAAGCCCTTGGTCACACAGATATTCAAATACAAATTGCATCTACTTTTGCTGACCTTCAAGCTAAGGAAGTGGCTCGCCATGAAGCCATTGGGTGAGAGCTAGCTAAGAAAGAGCTCCATGTTACACGCTTGCAAGATAAAAGTGTTCTGAGACAACAAGAATTGGAGCTCTCCACTGCTTCTCTGGACCTCATTCGTACAAAGCTCGTTGAAGCTGAGGCAGAAGTGCTCAGATTGAAGACTCAACTTTCTCACGAAGAAGCTATTGTTAATGTACTCAGTGCCAAAAAAACGGATACTCTTTTAAATTATCATACAGAAGCTCAGGCTCTTGAAAGAGCGAAGAAGGAGGTAGTTGCTGCTATAACGCCAACTAAGGATGAGCTGCGGAAGAAGGCTGAAGCTATAGCGCGGGCCAACCATAAGGAGAAGCTCTCTGACGTCAAAGCTCAACTAGCTTCTTTTAATTTAGTGAACGAGTGAACTTGATCCTGTATTGTTCTTTTAATAAGAACAACCCTATTTTGTATCACTTTCTTTTGGCTTTTGAATGAAAAGTGATATTGGCCTTCCATTATTTCTTGCATGTGTCATATTCTGACTTGAAATAATGAAATTACCATTCCATTAGGATAGGATTGACCAGTTGAATTCTTCATATGTTATGTTTTTGTTTTAAACACTGAAAAATGTCTATAAGTGCCGGAGGTATAGTATTAACTTGGCATGAGTTTTCACATAGAGTGAAGTTTAAAAATTTTCCTTGTTACCATTAGGGATAATTCTGGAAAGAGTTTAATCTGTTGGGGATTTTATGAGAACACTTGTTATTCTTATGCAAATGAATAAAAAAAAGGCTCAAGGGGGGTTTGAACAGTTAGAGGTATGATGTTAACGTAACAACAATTTGTAGACTTATCATCCTATTAAAATGGATGATAAGTGAAATGGATCATCAGAGGTAAAATATTAACATGACCGAAAAAATATTATGATCAGGGCAACTCTGAGGACTTATTGCTCTATTGGGGACAGTCGATAAGTCAGTAAATAACAGATTTTCCTTGATATATTTAAACATTCTAATTGAAGCTAGTTAATAATCAAGAAAACATTTTTATATATAACTCCAATGTAAATCCTCTAGAAAATCTTTTTCATTATAGCAATACAAAACCAAGTCAAATCTTAGAAATTTAATTAAAAAGTTTTGAAAAGAACATGCCAACTCTTTGTTTTAAAAAACTTTCAAGTCTCTTGATAAAAAATTGTTTTTGAAGACCATATATACAAAACAGCAATATATATATAAAAACAATGGTTAGTGTTATATATATATATATTTTTTTTCCACTCTCTAATTCTTGGTGATTGTTTTCTATTTTAACGGGCTTTCTAAGTGACTATTTAACGAGTTTTGGGCCAATGAATCCCAACCCAATTGGGCTTAGGTCATTAAGTATAAAGATACTCCTTGGGCTTAATTGCTCAGTCAACTTAGGCTTTATAAGATAGAATCACCTTGAATTTAAGAGTTTTTTTTTGTGGTGCCCATTTTTCGCACTCTTATTTTATAAGGTTAGTTTTTTTTAATATATATATGTGTAAGTATATATAGTCTTTTAAAAAAAAATGTGTAAATCAAGATGACTTGAAAAAAATATTTTCAACTCTAAGTTAAGCATGCAAAAATTTCATTATTATTTTTTTAATTAAAAATCTAAGGTAAGACTTAAGTAAAGTATACTAGTTGAAAAATCATTTCTTAAGAATTTTATTTGGAGTTATCATAAAAGGTGAACTTGAATATGTCACTAACTAAGAATTAGAAAATTTAAAATCTATGAATTTGATCAATTATTACTTAACTCTATTAATTTGGCAAGTGATAATATTTTTATAAATTTTTTTTAACAAAAAGAAAGAAAAATATAACTAAAAAGGTAAAATAAAGAGGAAAATATGTATTTCTCACCCCCACACCTAAATTTTGCATTGTCCTCAATGCAAATTCGCTGAAGCACAAAGTAAAGCAGATAAAATTGAAGAACTTACGGTTGTTCGGTTGACAATGATGATAAGGATCTGTAATTACTGTTAGTATGATGAAGAAATCAAATAAGAGAAAAATTATAAGTAATTTTTTTTTATTTTTTTTATTTTAATAACCTATGTTACTTATTCAAATTTTGTTATGTTTTTTTAATTAATTTTTTTTTAAGAAACAAAAGGACAATTTTTTTTATAGATAATGAGGTTCATGAAGAACCAACACCTCTTCCTCTCCGAGTGTAGAACATTCTAAAAATGGTTTCAGACGTTGACCATTTATTTTAAAAATGTTACCATTTTTAGGATTTTCTATCTCGACAGCTCCATGTGAGAAAACCTGTTTGACAAAAAATGGACCTATCCATCTTGATCTTAGTTTTCCAGGAAAAATATGCAATTTTGAATTGTACAATAAAACTTTCTGTCCTGGAGAGAAATTTTTTTCGCAAAATTGATTTGTCATGAAAAATCTTTGTTTTCTCTTTGTAAATTTTTGAGTTTATGTATGCATCATTTCTAATTTCTTCCAACTCATTTATTTGGAGCAATTTGTTCTTACCTGCCGAGTCTGAGTCAAAATTTAACTGTTTTATTGCCCACATTGCTCGATGTTCCAATTCTACTGGTAGGTGGCAAGCTTTCCCGAATACCAGTCTGTATGGTGACATCCCCAAATTGGCCTTAAAAGCTGTTCTATACGCCCACAGAGCATCACACAATTTTACAGACCAATCTTTTCTGTTATGATTAACTGTTTTTTCTAAGATTTGTTTGATCTGCCTGTTTGTGACTTCTACTTGTCCACTGGTTTGGGGGTGATAAGGAGTTGACAATTTGTGTGTGATTGAATATTTCCTCATCAAAGCCTCAAAAGAACGGTTACAGAAATGTGTACCGTTATCACTGATGATCGCTCGAGGTACTCCAAACCGGGCAAAAATGTTCTCTTTCAAAAATTTGACAACAACCTTGTTGTTATTAGTTTTGCAAGCTACCGCCTCAACCCATTTTGACATGTATTCAATGGCTACTAGAATGTACACATTTCCAAAAGAATTTGGAAATGGTCCCATGAAATCGATACCCCACAGATCAAAAAGTTCAACAGATAATATGGGTTGTAGGGGCATCATATTTCTTCTAGTGACCTTTCCTAAAAGCTGACAGCGGTTACAGGTTTTGCAAAACTCGAATGAATCCTTAAAGAGAGTGGGCCAATACAGCCCAGATTGGAGAAATTTTTTAGCTATTTTTCTCGGGCCAAAGTGGCCCCCACAAGCTTGACGGTTGATGTTGGTGCATTTGGGAGTCGAGAGAGGTGATCTGCTACGGGGTTCTCTGTTCCCCTTCTGTCAAGAATTTGAATGTCAAACTCTTGAAGAAGGAGAATCCATCTAATGAGCCGTGCTTTAGCATCCTTTTTGGTCAAAAGATACTTTAGTGCGGCATGATCAGTGAAAACTTTGGTTAAGGAACCGATGAGGTAGGACCTGAATTTTTCTAAGGCAAAGACTACAGCTAAAAACTCTTTCTCTGTGACAGAGTAGTTTTGCTGGGCATCATTCAGAGTCCTACTGGCGTAGTAGATCACATGCGGTTTTCCATCAAACCGTTGTCCTAAAACAGCTCCAATCGCAGAATCAGATGCATCACACATCAGTTCGAATGGTAAGGTCCAGTCCGGTGCATGAATGATAGGAGCTGTGGTTAGCTCCTTTTTCAGATATTCAAAAGCTTTGAGGCAGTCGGGAGAGAAGACAAATGATGTATCCTTGGCTAAGAGATTGGTCAAGGGTCTAGCAATTTTGCTGAAATCCTTGATGAAACGTCGGTAAAAACCAGCATGACCAAGAAACGATCTGACATCTTTGACAGTTTTGGGAGGAGGGAGATTGGAAATGAGATCTACCTTAGCTTTGTCCACTTCGATTCCCCTATTGGAAACTACATGTCCTAAGACAATGCCTTGTTTGACCATGAAATGACATTTCTCCCAATTGAGAGTCAGATTTTTCTCCCTACACCGTTCTAGGACCAGTTTAAGATGATGCAAACATTGGGAAAATGTGTCACCAAAAATGGAAAAGTCATCCATGAAAATTTCGAGAAATCGCTCTACCATGTCGGAAAAAATACTGATCATGCAACGTTGGAATGTGGCCGGTGCATTGCACAGGCCAAAAGGCATGCGTCGGTATGCGAATGTTCCATACGGGCAAGTGAAGGTGGTTTTCTCCTGATCTTCGGGAGCGATAGGGATTTGATTGTAACCTGAATATCCATCCAGGAAACAGTAGAACTCGTGTCCTGCTAAACGCTCTAACATTTGGTCAATGAAAGAAAGAGGGAAGTGATCTTTCCGAGTGGCTAAGTTGAGTTTTCTGTAGTCAATACAGACTCGCCATGCAGTTTGGATCCGAGTGGGAATTAGCTCATTAGCCTCATTTTGGATCACGGTGATCCCAGATTTCTTTGGAACAACTTGGACTGGACTCACCCATGAACTATAAGAAATGGGATAGATGATCCCATGATCGAGACATTTCCGAATGTCTTTTCTAACGGCTTTTTTCATCACTGGGTTTAACCTACGTTGAGCATCTCTAGTAGGTTTGGCATCATCTATCAAATGGATTCGGTGTTGAACAATGGTTGGACTAATCCCTTTGATATCAGCCATGGTCCATCCAATGGCTTCCCTATTCTCTCTTAAGACAGCTAAGAGAGCTTCCTTTTGACCGGTAGTCAACTCAGAAGAAATGATAACTGGTAAAGACTCGTTCTCCCCTAAGTAGGCATACTCTAGATTTTCGGGTAGAGGTTTGAGCTCTAACTTAGGGGGTTCCTCCACAGATGGGAGAAGCTGGACTCGGGGTTCTATCTCTAAAGGTTCTCGTTGCCAGCCAACAACAAAAACATGATTGACCAGCGGTTCTATCTCTAGTTTGTCATCAGAAAGCTCCTCAATCATTAAATCAGATGCATTTGAATCAGACTCACACTCTCCCTCTTGTTGTTCACTGGATATTCCTTGAATGAAATTCACTTCCATGGGTTCATCAGATGGATCACTAGGCTGTCTCCCTAAGTTGAAGATATTGAGGTCAACAGTCATATTCCCAAAAGATAGTTTCATCTGACCGGTTCTACAGTTTATCAAAGCATTTGAGGTGGCTAAGAACGGTCTTCCTAGAATGACGGGGATTTGACTTTTGAGATTGGAAACATGCTGCGTTTCCAAGACAATAAAATCAACAGGGAAAATGAACTCTCCAACTTTGATCAGAACATCCTCTACCTCTCCTTTGGGAATTTTTACAGATCTATCAGCTAACTGTAGAGTGCATCTTGTAGGTTTAAGTTCTCCTACACCTAGCTGTTGATAGACTGAATAAGGAAGGAGGTTGACGCTGGCTCCCAAGTCTAGAAGTGCCTTATCAATGTGAGTGTTACCTATGACGCATGGAATTGTGGGACAACCAGGGTCCTTATATTTTAACGGCATTGGTTTCGAAAAGATTTCACTGAGGTTGGCAGCTAAGAAGACTTTCTTGGGGACATTGGTGGTTCTTTTCTTAGTGCATAAGTCCTTCAAGAACTTTGCATAAGAAGGGATTTGTTCGATTGCATCTAGGAGAGGGATGTTGATCTTGACCTGTTTGAATGTTTCTAGGATTTTCTCAACCTGCGGGGAGTTTTTCCTAGGTTTGAGTCTATCTGGAAAGGGGGCAACGGGCCTATACCTATCTAGATCAGGCTCAATCTCAAGTTCAGCATTTTGGTCATCGGAAGGAATTGTTTCATCGGAAGGAGTGTTTTGAATGGGAGAAGGGGTTTGATCCGGTGGCATTCTAACCTGATTGTCTATTTGTTTTCCTGATCTCAGAGTGTGAATTGCATTCAGTTGAGCTGGGTTGTTGGAACTGGATCCAGTGTCTTTAGGGTTTGCAACAGGTTGACTTGGAAATTTTCCTTTTTCTCTCTCACTCACGGCAGCGGCTAGTTGCCCAAGTTGGGTTTCTAACCGGGCTATGGCTTGTGTGTTCGAGTTGAGCACTTGGCCGGTGGTTTGCATGAAGGAATTTAGAGTGGTGGATGATTGAGTCAACATGTTGGTAGTTTGTGTAGAAGCTTTGATCATAGCTTCTAAACCCTTTTCTAAGACACTCAAACGTTTGTCATGATCAGAATTTGATTGATTTGTAGGCTGGTGAGGATGAGGATGTTGGTTTGGAAAAGGTGGGTTAGAAAAATTGTTCGGTGCGTTGAATGGGACAGTGTTTCCCCTAGGGAATTGTTGGTTTGACGCGGGAATAAAGTTTTGGTTTCCATGAGAATTTCCTTGGTTCCAAGCAAAATTGGGATGATTTCTCCAACCTGGATTGTAGGTTGGAGAAAATGGATCATTTCTAGGGCGCTGGAATGCAGCGTTCATCTGTTCTAAAGCATGGTTGTTTCCTAGAAGAGGACATTCCTCTGAAACGTGGGTAGGAGACTGACAGTTATGACATCCCGGGGCAGAAATATGATTGATTTGAGCCGGAGCTCGTTCCTTAACTTCTAAGGCTTCTAACCTCCGCAGAATCGTCGCCATCTTCGCTTCAGATGCAATGTTTGACTCCAGGGAAAGACCACTAGACTTAGATTGGGAAACAGATGAAACCCTGTCATCACAGTTTTCCCACTGCATTGTTTTCTCGGATAGACTCTCTAGGAATTCCCAAGCTTCATCGGCGTTTTTTCTCATAAAATCTCCCTGACACATCGATTCTAAAGATGTTTTTGAAGAATAGTCCAATCCTTCATATATGACTTGGCACAATCGCCATTTTTCTAGACCATGATGAGGACATTGGATTAAAAGATCTTTAAATCGGTCAAAGTATTTCCAGAATGGCTCTCCCGGGACAATTTTGAAATTCTGAATGCTGTTCCTAAGCTTTACCGTTTTGTGAATAGGGAAAAATTTCTTGAGAAAAACGGTGACAAATTCCTCCCAAGTTGAGATGGAATTTATCGGTAAGCTGTACAGCCATTTTTTAGCTTTGTCCTTTAGAGCAAATGGAATAAATCTAAGCTTAATCGCATCTTCGGTTAATTCTCTCATTTTTATCATAATACATACTTCCTCAAATTCCGAGATAAATATATATGCATCTTCTGTTTCATTACCTAGGAATTTGGGAAGCATGTTAATGAAATGCGGTCTAAGCTCGAAATTTGCTCCATTTACTTCGGGGAGTCTTATGCAAGATGGAATTGCATTTCTGGTGGGGTAACACATATCCTGAAGAACTGGTTGATTTGCCATTTCTTGGATTGGTTCAACACGGATTAAGCGATGAAAATTATCCCGAACCCAAAATTGCATACACCAAAACAAATTTTTTTTTTAAAGAAAGAAAGAAAATTAGTTTTTTTTAAGGAAAGAAAGAAAATTAGTTTTTTTTTCTTTTAAGGAAAGAAAGAAATTTAGTTTTTTTTATTTTAATAAAGGAAAGAAGAAAGAAAATTAGTTTTTTTTAATAACTAGACCAGCTCCTAACCAAAAATTCCTACAGTGAAAAGATCAAAGTTTTACCCAGGTAGTTAGCCAGGTAAGGATAGTACTAGAGGGTGATCAAAGATCAATTAAGTACCTCTTTCCTTACGGAGCGCTTTACGCAACCCCTAAACCTTTCCTTAGACACCAACTATTCTGAGAAAACTTAAACCGTTCACTTAAGGATTTCTTGTTCCTTATTGAGCTCGAATCCTTAGGGGCCAACGTCTAATGAGTTTTAGAAGGCTTGGGTTTGTGAAGTGAGGAATTAGTGATTTGTGGGCTAAGGAAAGGGTGATGAAATCCCTTACCTTATCTTGATTTTGGGTTTTGCCCTTAAGAATGTTTTAAGTGTGTGCCAAATCAAGTGCTACAATCACTTTGGTGAATTTCTACACTATATGAAATGCAACCCTAGAAATTAAAAGCGACTAAAAAGGATGATAAAAAGAAAATCTTTTTTTTTTTAATTATGGTCAACAATAATCAAATGTGAGAAGATGAATTTTATTATGGTCAACAAAAATAAAATCTTTTTTTTAAAATCCTAATTGTCTCTAATTGTGAAGCTAGCTAAAGAGGGTGGAATTGAAAACTAGAAAGAAGACTTACCCGAAAACAATGCTCCAAATTCTTGATCTTCAATCCAAGATTTTCAAGCTCCAAGCGGTTCCTTCACAAGAAAAATACACAAGTTAAAGAACCAAATTAATAAAATCCTATTTTAGCACCTTCCCCGGCAACGACGCCAAAAACTTTATGCGGCATAATTATGTACCAAAATTACAAGTGCATAATTGATCAAGTTATAGTATAAAAAGATATCGATCCCACGAAGAAGGTGATTTTAAGAGATCATTAAACTTGGTTCTTATATTTTGTGCATGACAATTAGGAATAAAGAATAAGTATGAATGTGATGAGTGATTGTTGTGAATATTTGCAAAAGATAATAAATTGAATTTTAGAGGAGAGAAGGAAGAATTAAAGAATAAATGAAATCACAAGGTCAAGAAAGATGAATGAATAAAATCAAGAAATAAAACCAAGACTGAAAAGAAAATTTAAGAAAGTCAAGATGGAGGATTCAAAAGAGGTAAGAAATCTAGAATATAATCCACTAACCAATTTCAATTACAAAATATAAACTATTCTCTTTTTATCATATTTCAACTTAGATTTATTAAGCATAGATTATCAAACCATTTAAGGAAAGTGTAACCTATCAAATTATCATCTAAGTTAAAATTACTATTCATGATAAGAACAACAACATGATAATAATCCTAGAATTCATAAGCATAACCTATCAAACCATTTAAGATAAGCATAGATTATCAAATTCTTCTTCTACCGATTAGTTCTCTAGTTGATTATCCTAAACATGAACATTTTAAGTACAAGAGAATAATTCATACAATATAAAGGAAATTAGACTAGTTTCATACAATTCTAAGATTCCTACAAGAATTAAATTCACATCTTAAGAAATAAAAACAAGAAAAAGAAGACTAATTACAAAATTAAAAAGAAAAGAAAAATCTAAACTATGAACAAGAAATAAATCTAATTACAAAGAAAATAAAAATCTAAACTACAAAATAAATTACAGAAATTAAATGCAAGAAAAATAAATCTACTCTACAAATTAAAGTGCAAAAAGAAAATAAAAAAGACAAGAAAGTAAATCTATACTACAAGCATGAATTTAAATCTAACTAATAAGCAATAATAAAGAAATTACTAAATGAGCCATTGGATTTGTCTTGAGCCCCAAGCAACAATCTCCACCTTTGAATTTGGTTTTTGTTCTTCTCTAGCCCAATCTTCATTTGATTTTCCAAGGAAGTCCAATGTAGAGTCCAAGTTGATTCATTGGTTTCATTTAATTTTCGGCCCACTTGCATTGTTTTCATTTGATTTTTGAAGTCCAATGAGGTTAGCATTTGATTTCGGCCCAAGTGATTTTTCTTCATCAAAATCTGCAGTCCATTCTCATAAATCAAGTCCGGTTTTGATTCCATGCATTTGATTTACAAAAAGAAATCAACAGTCAAGTCCGGTTTCCCTCAATGAACTTGGTCCATCAATTCGGTCCATGAAGTTTTTGTTTTGAAAATAACACTGCAGCAATCAAGGTCATTTACATTTTGAAAGTTTGGCCCATTTAATGAAGATTTATTTGATTCTCCAAGAGCAATCATGTCCGGCCCATTTCTCTAAATCAATCTTCAGCAGTGGTCCGGTTCCTATTGAAAAAAAAATTGAAATGCAGCCCACAAGTTTGTCCAAGTCCCCTTCCAAAGTTTGGCAACTAAGTCCGGTTTTGAGCTTTATTTGAAAAAGAAAAAGAAAATCTTTTAGCACAGTCCGGCCCACTTCCATTCACATTTCCTTGTGAAATTCAAAATTGCAGCAGGTCCACATTTTCCTTGGTGTAATCTTTTTGCTTTGGGCCTTCCAAAAGTCAAAAATTGCACTTAGGCTTCTTGAATCATTTCTTCATTTAATCCATGGGTTTTTGTTGAGAGATGGGAAGTTAAGATTTATTCTTCATTAATCTGCAATTAAAAGATAAAAATAATTATTAGTGGTATATTTATTCATATAAAATAGATAATGAGGGTATAAAATTATAATAAAAATGTGATTATCACTGGTGATGCAACTGATGGCAATACAAATGATGAAGGCACTGATGTTGATGATGATATAGGTGATGATGAGGAGGATGAAGAGCATGATTCTACAAATGACATCACTAATTTTGATGATGCACCCAAGATCGCGTCAAATAAGGCGACTGCTCATATTCCTTTTTCTATCATCGATAAGCCTGATTTATTTTGAATATCCCTACACCTTCCTTCCATGTTCTGACCATTTTTGTATGTAGGTTCACTCACTCTTGAGACTACCGTTGTGACTCCTCTTCCAGAGCAACAACTTGTGCAGGTGTCGACTCCTTTGTAAGAACAACTTTTGCCTAGCTTGTCGATGACAACTACTCTACCAACGATATTGATGAAGATCTCGCTTGCACCAATAGGGGCTATTAGTATGCCGGGTCCATCTCAAGCGGGGGCCATGATGGTCTTGACATCAAGTCCTTCATACTTGGATGTTTCTTTGGCTTTTGCGACTTCTACACCCAGGTCACTTGCTAGCTTTCACTTTGATATGCCCGTTTTAGGGAGCATGGAGCCGTCTTTGATTGCTATTACAAGCCCAATAGATGCTCCTGACTTCCTTCAGATTTCCTTGGGATACATGAACAGTCTTGTGAGGAAGGTGATTAAAGTCGTCATGGCTGGTCGGGGCACCTTTGATTCCTTCACATCTGTTCTAGAAGTTAGCTTAAATGGTGTCAAAAGTGTGAGTGATGCTCAATGCTTTGAACGTTGTTCGGTAGCCATTTCTCACTTGGAAGCACAGCTGAGATACTTAGAAGCCCTTGGTCACACAGATATTCAAATACAAATTGCATCTACTTTTGCTGACCTTCAAGCTAAGGAAGTGGCTCGCCATGAAGCCATTGGGTGAGAGCTAGCTAAGAAAGAGCTCCATGTTACACGCTTGCAAGATAAAAGTGTTCTGAGACAACAAGAATTGGAGCTCTCCACTGCTTCTCTGGACCTCATTCGTACAAAGCTCGTTGAAGCTGAGGCAGAAGTGCTCAGATTGAAGACTCAACTTTCTCACGAAGAAGCTATTGTTAATGTACTCAGTGCCAAAAAAACGGATACTCTTTTAAATTATCATACAGAAGCTCAGGCTCTTGAAAGAGCGAAGAAGGAGGTAGTTGCTGCTATAACGCCAACTAAGGATGAGCTGCGGAAGAAGGCTGAAGCTATAGCGCGGGCCAACCATAAGGAGAAGCTCTCTGACGTCAAAGCTCAACTAGCTTCTTTTAATTTAGTGAACGAGTGAACTTGATCCTGTATTGTTCTTTTAATAAGAACAACCCTATTTTGTATCACTTTCTTTTGGCTTTTGAATGAAAAGTGATATTGGCCTTCCATTATTTCTTGCATGTGTCATATTCTGACTTGAAATAATGAAATTACCATTCCATTAGGATAGGATTGACCAGTTGAATTCTTCATATGTTATGTTTTTGTTTTAAACACTGAAAAATGTCTATAAGTGCCGGAGGTATAGTATTAACTTGGCATGAGTTTTCACATAGAGTGAAGTTTAAAAATTTTCCTTGTTACCATTAGGGATAGTTCTGGAAATAGTTTAATCTGTTGGGGATTTTATGAGAACACTTGTTATTCTTATGCAAATGAATAAAAAAAAGGCTCAAGGGGGGTTTGAAAAGTTAGAGGTATGATGTTAACGTAACAACAATTTGTAGACTTATCATCCTATTAAAATGGATGATAAGTGAAATGGATCATCAGAGGTAAAATATTAACATGACCGAAAAAATATTATGATCAGGGCAACTTTGAGGACTTATTGCTCTATTGGGGACAGTCGATAAGTTAATTTTATTAGAGGTGTGATATTAACATGATGGGAAGATGCTACGATTGGGGTAACTTTGAGGACTTATCGCTCTATTGGTGAAAGTCAATAAACTGATTTTTTCAGAGGTGTGATATTAACGTGACGGGAAAATATTCATATGACATGAACACAATTTTGGGGGACTTAGCATCTCGCTGGAGAGAATTGCTAAGTGATTTATCATCAAAGCGATGGCTTGTGATACTTGTGACTTGAACAAAATTTGGATACTTATCACTCTGCTGAAGAGGGTTGATAAGTTAGTCATTTATTACTCTGCCGAAGAGAGTTAATAAATTGATCATGATTTGTACGATTTTGGGGAGTTATTGTCAATGAGAATTGATAAGTTGATTTTGACAGAGGAATTGTCATCATATTGGAAGTGATGCAGGCTAAATTCAAACTTTATGGGGATGATGATCGTTAGAAGTATAGTGTTAACCTTGACAACAATAAGGAATTTTGTCAGCTGAATCGACTTAGACCCAGCTAAGGTGGTACAGAGGTTTAACAACATTCTGTTAAAAGAATTTATGAAATTAGAGAATAAGTGTCATGTTTGAAAACGTAGGTGGACCCTTCGTTTAGATAACTGGAACACAAAGGTGACCTCTGCGTTTGAGGTTCGAAACACAACGTTAAGAACTCTCATAACGTAGATCTGGGCCTAGCATTTAGGGATCAAAACACAGAGGTGAGCTCTGCATTAAGGTTATTAACGCTAAAGATTGCATTATTTTAAAATGGTTAGGATTCTCTCCTAGAATCCCGTACCGCTTTAACAGCTTGACGGCTATTATAAATAGACATGTGTGGTCAAATCAAGAGTCATTCGACTCTTTCCACTTTTGTCTTGATTCTATAAATGAGAACTCTCGTTAATTTCGATAGAACCTTTGACAATCTCCGCCTTCTTCAATCAGCAACATCAATGGTGCCACGGAGGATGAGTTCGTGCTCCAAGAAAGTCATGAGAACGACTCCAAAAACATCGTGGTTAAGGACGCTGGTGGTGGCTGTGATAACTTGTTTTGAAAAGTTTTTTAAAACTCTAGATGGGTTCTTGACAACGAGGAAGATGACTCGTTTCTATTTGATGAAAACGCAGAGTTGGGACTCTATGTTAACGCAGTGTTGACTCCTACGTCTAAAATCTGAATGTGGGTCTGGACCTCTTCATTCAAATTTTATAATGCATGTCTTGACCTCAGTGTTTAAGATTTATAACACATGGTTGGCCCTTGTGTTTAAGACTTAACACATGAGGTTTAACCACTTTGTTTTAATTTATTCTTTTAGATTTACGTCGACAACTTGCTTTGGTTGCTAATCTTTACTTCTGGTCTTGCAGTGTTCTTTCTGAATGTGATGCTTTCTTAAGAGCATCATTTTGGATATATTGGCGATCCTAACAAGAGTGAAGTTTTGGTCTTCGTACAATAATTCCACTATGCACTTTTCCCGACTTAGAGCGGACACATCTGATCAAGTTTGCTCGATGTTCTACTCTTAGGACTTTGATCATTTACCTGGATTATGAAGACACCTGCAGGCCATGACCAGTTCCCAAAATCAACGTTTATATTTAGAGATCGTATAGCAGCAGATGATAGTCTTATACATGCGAAAGACTCGAAGCTACTACGAAGAATCGATGACCGTTTCCTCTTTCTTCCTAGCATGAAGAGGATGTATCCACTCTCCTGCTTTCTGAACATTAGTTGTCGTAGGAGTTTGGCTTTCAATCTTGTCAAAGAGATGGAAAATGTATCACTCGGGTCTAGTCAACGAGCTCGCATACAAATTGAGGGATAGCTCAAAGGCCTGAGGCCTGGCAGATTTGAGAAGAAAGATCTCGCTCCTGAGATGCCCCTTTTGGCGAATGTTTTCATTCGCCGTTTCATTGCTGCTCGAGGTGAATTTCCTACGCAGATGTTCAAATCTCCCGGCTGGGTGTATTTTAGAGAGGGTGGCTAGTGGCCTCGCATGGTGGACTTTGTTCTCTAGGACCTTAAGGAACCACTCGCTTAATCAGGTCTCGTAGTCTCATTGTTGACTACCAAGCATGGAATTGTTCAAAGCTATCTCAATTTCTTCGCCATGTTAGAAAGGTACAACCCGGATAGCTACACATTCTTTACACCTATTGAGTAGTTGGGCTTTGCTCTCCATGAGATGCAAGCAGTATCAGGACTACCCTTTGGTTAGGTGCCTTACGAGGAGTTTATCCCCACTACCGAGAAACTCTCACTTTTGAGGGCGTCACATCCAGAAGTTTATGCAACTTTCTGGAAGCTGATGTGCCATTTCTAAATCTGTGCTCAAGTTATTGGGATGCATAGAGAAGGTATCTTGCACACTGCATGGGCGGACTATCTTTTCCAGAACATAAGTCATAAAGATGAGGCCGTGACCCGACTTGCTGCTAGCTCTCCTAAGAGCATTAAGGCCTGTATTAAGGCTTCAGATGCTACCTACAAGAACACGCATGTAGAGGATGGGTTTGAAGCTGGTATCAAATTCGAGAGCTTTTATTACCAAGCTGCAACACCTATTTCTGACACTGTCCTCCTTACTAGCTTCTTAATGATATGACTAAAATGGTACGTAGTGCCATCGAAGCCAATTGAGTCGATATTGGCTGAGGTGGTATACCCAGTTATTTTGTTGGCCTATGGGAGACCATTGAGTCTCCTCACTACTATGGTAAGCTGTGTGTAGAGTGGCTTGAGGGCTTTGACTTTTGAATTTGTCGACGTCCAAGAAATAACCGTTGCTGAGAGGAAAGCCTGGAAGACTCCTCAACCCTGTGTACCAGTACTGTATACATACTTGGTGGCCTGGTTTGTGCTGCACTGCCCTTCGTTAATGACGAGGGTTCCTGAAGACAGTGAGGTTCCTGTTCCCTTTGTACAGAGGCTGGAGTCGGCCACATGGACTAATATCTACATAGTCAAGGCTCGACAGCTTTTGTCTCAAGGAGACAATTATAAAATCTTTTGTTTTTCTCTTAACTTCAATGAGGTTGATGATGATATGGGTGTATCTTCTCTTCGGAACTTAGTGATCCTCATAGGAGCTTGAGGATAGTTGATTCTCATGGTAGCTTGAGAATAAAGGTGTAAAACAACACGGTGGAACGTAGGTTGAAGCGTGGAACGAGACGGCGAATCGAAGAATTGAAGCATCTAGTTTTTAGCCCGTGAGTCGATTCATAACAGTCATGAGTCGATTCATCAGGTTGAGTCAACTCATGCTTGTCATGAGTCGACTCACAAAACCCAGCCGTTTGTCACCAGTCTCTGACGAGTTGACTCATCTCAGTCATAAGTTGGCTCATTGCTAGTTTTGTGTTTTGTCTAGTTTTGGACTAGTCGACTCATCAAAGGGTTCCTGGTTTGTTTGGGTTTCTGTTTGCACAAATTTTTGTTGGATTTGGGCTTGGTTATTTACCGCTTTACCATCCACATTGTTACACCTATATAAAGGATTGTTTAGGGTTTCTAATCAATCAGATGTAATAAAAAAGAGATTCTAATCAAGAGAGATTAGGGTTTAGAGAGAATTGAGAGTTTGTTCTCGATTTTAGTGAGATTGTGAGAGAGAGATTGTAATCTTTTCATATCATAATCTAGAGAGGGTATTTTCCTTCGCCATATACTGAATTATTCTTGTGTTGTTATTTTCTTCTTAAGCCACCTTTGATAATTCCGTGATCAAAGGTACTCGCACGACGACTCGTATCAAGTTGGTATCAGAGCGATCAGATCCGGTAGAGGGGGCATCCTGTGTATGGTAGTGACTCGATCGTAATACAAGAAGCTAGGTGGGATTCTTATTTCATTGGAAGGAGTCTAGAAATTAAGGAAGAAGTAGATGACTGAAGGAGACAGTTCAGTAAGGCTAGATGCATTGGAGAAGCAGATGAAGACAATGGGTGCGACCCTCGTGCAACTCGTCAATCTTGTCCAAGACAAAGGAAATAAGGAGGAATCTTCTTCGAAAGGCAAGAAGAAACTTGTGAGTCTGATGGAGAATGTGAGGATTCTGATTCAGATGAGGAGGCCCATATTGTTAAGTCTGTTTCACACCAAGGGGGTAAGGGTTCTTTCTAGAATTTGAAGATAGACTTCAAAGTGGAGATTCATATTTATGACGGGAGTGTCAATGTCGAGAGGCTTGATGATTGGATCGAGCGGATGGAACCTATTTCACACTCTACGGATATTCATCCAAGGACAAGCTTGTGTTCGCGACTTTGAAGCTTTTGGGACATGCATTGACATGGTGGAAATCCTATTGCAAGCAGGAGAAGAAGGCGGGGTCGTGAAACAAGTTCAAGGAACTACTTAGGAAGCAATTCTATCCGGTAGGGTTCCTCGAAGAGAATTAGTACAAGTGGTGCAGCTTACGCCAAAGAGTCAATCAAACCATTTAAGAATACACCACGGAGTTCCAGCAGCAGGCGATGGTCCTCAACATTGTGACAAAGGAATATTCTGTGTTTATGAAGTATATGGTAGGATTGAGTGATTACATCCGGAAGGAGATTAAGTTATTCATGGTCAAGACTATTGCAGAGGTGAACGTGAAGGCTATTGCTATTGAGGGCAAGCAGAAGAAGGGCAACAAAACTAAGGGAGACTCCAAACAGATGGGAGGCGAGTCTAGTGGTTCCAAATATAAGGAGGAGAAGAAGGGTGATCTAGGTAAAGCAGAACTGATTTATAATCACTACGAGAAGATAGGGCATATTGCTGATCAGTCCTGGGAGAAGTATTCTCATCTCAAGCCAAGAGGATTGAAGAAGGAGGAGAAAAAGGCATATGTGATAGCTCAAGGTCCGAAAGAAGTACCGGGGATAACAGAGTCCAACAACAGTCTTAATCTTATGGCATGGAAACAGTCCACGAAAGAGAATGAAGACCCCTGAGAGCAGCTCTTTGTGCTGAAGTTGCAAGTGAAGACCAGTTTGGTTGATGCCATAGTTAATTCGGATAGCGAGAAGAATTTGATATCCGAGGCCTTGGTTCAGAAGCTGGGTTTGAAGACAGTCAAGCATCTGAAGTCCTATCCATTAGGGTGGATTCAGAAGGAGGAGAGACTGAGTGTAGTTGATCAATGCACTATCAGATTTACGCTCCACGAGTCGTATATTGATGAGGTCATGTGCGACGTCATTCTATTGGATGTTTGTCAGATTATACTGGGCAATCTGTACTTATGGGATAGATATGCAATCTACGAGAGGCTAGCTCAGAAGTATACATTCACCAAAGACAGTGAAAAGTTCATATTTCATTCGGCGTCTCTTCCGAGGGAGACAAGCTTGGGGACAGCAACGTGAGCGAAGAGGCTAGTGAATGCAAGTAAGAAGTTTGTTTCGCTGTGCATTAGACTTCTAGAAAAGCCATCGAAAGAGGATTGCATGTTGGAGTGGAAGACGACTATGACAAGGCAAGGAGCGAAGGAGTCGTTTCTAGTTGTATGTCGCTATCAAGTTCCTAGCAAGGCCAGGTGGTGTAGAAAAGATAGAGGAGCTCGGGAGTTTCCTCAGCTGAAGTTCTAAGTTGAATGGGACTTCAAGTCCCCCTAAAGGGAGGACCCATGATACGAGTGTATCTTCTCTTTGAAACTTAGTGATCCTCATGGGAGCTTGAGGATAGCTGATTCTCATGGTAGCTTGAGAATAGAAGTGTAAAACAGTACAGTGGAATGAAGATTGAAGTGTGGAACAAGATGGCGAATCGAAGAATTGAAGAACCCAGTTTTCAGCCCGTGAGTCGACTCATAACAGTCATAAGTCGACTCATCAGGTTGAGTCGACTCATGCTTGTTATGAGTTGACTCATGGAACCCAGCCATTTGTCATTAGTCTCTGATGAGTCGACTCATCTCAGTCATGAGTCAAATCATTGCTGGTTTTGTGTTTTGTCCAGTTTCGGATGAGTCGACTCATCTCAGTCGTGAGTCGACTCATCGAAGGTTTCTTGATTCGTTTGGGTTTCTGTTTGCATGAATTCCTATAGGGTTTGGGCTTGGTTATATACCACTTTACCATCCACGTTGTTACACCTATATAAGGGATTGTTTAGGGTTTCTAATCAATCAGATGTAATCAAAGAGAGATTCTAATGAAGAGAGATTAGGGTTTAGAGAGAATTAAGAGTTTGTTCTCGTTTCTAGTGAGATTGTGAGAGAGGGATTGTAATATTTTTATATCATAATCTAGAGAGGGTATTTTCCTTCGCCATATACTGAATTGTTCTTATTTTGTTATTTTCTTCTCAACCCACCTTTGATAATTCCACGATCAAATGTGCTCGCATGGCGACTCGTATCAGATGAAGAGAGTATTAGCTTTACCGATGTAGGTTTTGAAGGATTCACATCTCTAGAGGAGGGTGTTTTCAGGTTGCTCCTCACAATTAGATTGGGGTACCTGGTTTTTCATATGGGTTAGAAGTGCATAATTGAACCTTATATGCCTTCTCTATTCGCTAGACAATTTGGATATGATCAACTTTATATTGGCAATCCTAACTCGGAGTTGGCTAAGATCAGAAACTTTTACGAAGGGGCTTACGCGTGGTACTTTTTCTCTGCCAGAGGGACCCATGCACGATTCACTTTGCCCAACTCGCTGCCTAGCTGCTCCACTGTTACGAACTTTCGCGGCTGGTTTAATAAGGCTTCTCGGATTTCAGAATATGATGTGTACACTTCGTGCATTAAAGAAATACGAGAACTATATAAATCGAGGAGTGGTTCTACAAGGACTCGCTTATCGGGGATAGAGGATTATCTATCCTACAAACAGAAAGTGATTGGAGCTGGAGAGATCCAAAAAGAGCTGTCAGCTGCTGAGTCTTCTAAAGAAGAGGCTTTCATGGGAACCCAAGAGGGGTCACTAGCTGCTAATTCTCACCTAACAAAGGCTTTAATGGAAACTCTTGTGGAGATACCAATTGCTGAATCTCTCGAGAGAAAGGCTACTGGTAAGTAAGCCCTCACTGTAACAGAGACAGATGAGTATGAGAAGTGGGTTCGTAAAAGAGAACCCGTTGGGGACAAGAATTCCAAGAAGGCGAAGTTAATGGGAGACGCGATGAAGTCTGCACTTGTCACACAGAAAAGTCTTCCGTCAACTCTCTATACTCCTGAGAATGTAGGAGCCGAAGAGGTATTGTCCATTGGGGGTTCGGCGTCTGCTCCTCCCCTTATGACCCAGAGTCAGGGTTCACATGAGGACCCTCCTTCTAAGGCTGTTCCACAATCTGCTCCGACTGTATTCGTAAGCTTGGAGTACCCCGTTGCCCCTCCCCCAAGTTTGAAAGCTCTCAAAGAATGCATCAAATAGTTAGAGATGATGATGAAGTTCACAATTGATATCGTTAGCCTAGGGAGAGTCTCTTTTGAGCATTTTAGGCCCCTCCTGATTAAGTGCTTAACGAAAATCTGGAGCCATGGGGATGTGCTGTGGACTGAATGCTACCGAGAAAGTATCATCCTTTTAGAAATAGAATTGATAGCCTTCAGGGAGCTACAGTGCACCACCTTGGACTCTGAAGTAGACAAGGCTCTCTTTTTAGCTCAAATTTCGAAGATACATCATCAGGAAACCCTTCGCAAGAGTTTATCTGATAAAGAGACCCTCATAGCGAGCTTATAGGAGCAGCATACTCAGATACACATTGATATAGGTAGTTTGGCTACTAGTGTTCGTGATGCTGAGGAAGCTATGGTTAAGCTGGGGACTGAGTTAGCTCAGAAGAAGGCCTAATTAGCTTAACATGTAGTCGTTATAAAAGAACTTATGCTTCAAAGAGACAAAGTTTTTAAGAATTTCTGTAACGAAATAAAAGCTTCTGATGGAATCCGAAAAGAGATTGATGCTGCAACACCTGTTGAAGCAGAACTCAGGAGGGAGACTGAAGAACGAGTTCGAGCGGCTCATGAAAAGAAACTTTCTGCATTCAAGTCCAAGTTGATGTCCCTTAAGCTGATGAGACATGACGCTTAAGTTTTACTTTGCTTTTGGGAATAATTTTGTATCATTTTAATTTCAATTATCGTCACTTTGTATCAAGTTAATAATATTGAATGAAAATGATATCATTTTATCTTTCATCGTCTCTCTTTCTTGTTGAATTTCAATTTAGGATAATAAAAATATTGTGAATGCCATGAGTGTAATGTTAACTTATCATAAATTCGAAATTCTCTTTATTACTACATAGAATAATCCCAGAAAATTTCAATCATCATAGGTGTAGTGTTAACATGACAACATACAAAGTAGGAAAACTAAATGATAATTCCCTATCGAAACAAATTCTGAATAGGCAACCCCTAGCCAGACATGGCTGAAGATTGAGAGAAATAGGGCTTCATGGCCTACGTGAAGTATTGCTTGAGAAATTTTCTATTAATTAGCATCATGAGCCTCTCACCCTTTTGATCGATGAGATGATAAGCCCCATTCGAATAGACTGATTCTATTATGAATGGCCCTTCTCATTTGGGACTAAATTTCCCTTTAGTCTTGTGTGTCATCACTATGGGTCATCTGATGACTAAGTCCAAATCGTCTTTCTTGAAAATCTGTTCTTTGACCTTCTTGTTGTAGGCTTTAGAGATCCGGGCTTGATACAAATTGATCTACTGATGAGCTTGAAGTCGCTTATCATCTATGGCTTCAAGTTCCTGAAGGCGCAGTTGATGTCTTTCATCCTCTGTCATTCCGGTCGTGAGGGAGACTCTCAGGGAAGGGATTTGGATTTCTAATGGCAATATAGCTTGGAAGCCATATACCAAAGAGAACGGAGTGGCTTTTGTTGGTGTTCTTACCATTGTGCGGTAGGCCCATAGACATTCACCGAGTCTTTCGTCTCAATCGCGTCGGCTCGTAGAAACGAATTTTTTGAGAAGTTTCACAATGGTCTTGTTAAAAGCTTCTCTGAGACCATTTGTTGGCGGATAATATGCCGTAGATGTAACCCTCTGGATTCTGAACTTATCGCAAAATCTTTAAAATCCATGTCCTATGAATTGTGTTCCATTGTTATGAACTATTCATCTCGGTACACCAAAATGGTAGATGACGTGATGTTTGATAAACTTGATCACGTTTGAAGCCTTGACTTTTTTAGTGGAATTGCTTTTTCCCATTTGGAAAAGTAATTAGTTATTGCCAAGATGAACCAATGTCCTTTGGAAGTTTGCAGCTTGATGGGCCCGATAATATCCATTCTCCACATCTCAAATGGTCTAGACACATATGTAGGATGTAAGTTTCCTGGTGCTTGATGAATGAAGTCACCATGAATTTAACATGCGTGACAACATTTAGCATAATCCATTGTGTCTAAAAACATATTTGGCCAATAATAGCCAATTCGTTGGAGACGGTCCCCAACTTAAGTCCGGGTTGATGCTCTACACATCCCATCGTGAGCTTCCTTAAGAGTCTCTTTCGTTTCCTTCCTAGAAAGGCAATAAAGTAAGACTCCATCATGTGATTTACGTTATAAGGTTTGAGAAACCGTGTCGTAATAAAATCGAAGGGCCTTCCATTTGATAGTGGCTGCTTCCTTAGGATTATTGAGCAAAATTCCGTATAAAACATAATTGATAAAATGTGAGATGAAATGTGCCCTTGGGGGTCACATTTGGTTTTGTAAACGCTAGGTCGAGGCCTATATTTCTGAGATGAAATGTGCCCTTGGGGGTCACATTTTGGTTGAACGCACTTTCGAGGTGTGCGTTTAGTTGATGAAATGTGCCCTTTGGGGTCACGTTTTGATGTTGAAATGCACCTCTAAGGTGTGCGTTTACTTTTGACAATGCATTCCTAAGTACTGCGTTCGTGATGATCAACGTGGTCTGAAGACCCATGTTCTGGTTTAGAAACACACTCGTGAGAATTACGTTTATCTTTAGAAATATTTCCCTGAGGGATGCATTTTGAATGAACAACGTACCACTGAGGGTCGCGTTTAAGTTGTATCACACGGGGCTCATATTTGGGCTCGTCACCATGAAGTGTGCATTTTGAAACAGAAGTACAGCGCTCCGACAGAGGCTCACAAATGTAACCTTCGCGTTGGTCAAGGGATTGACTATTTTGTCTATGCACTCGCTATATGGATCTTCTCCTTTGTCGATCGGTGTTTATTTTGGCATGTTTCAAGGTCTTGGAAGTGACGTCGTCGGTTTTGGTTGGACTTTCCTCCGCCATGGACCTTTTATGACCTATTACACACCGTGTTGAATCGGGTGTGAAGCTTTTAACTCGTTGAACGAGTTTGGTAGAGTCGGAGCCTATTCCTTCAAAGGAGGGGTTGTTTAAGCAATCTTGAACAAAGGAGAGGACTTTCTTCGGCATTGTAGCAACAGTTGAAGTTTTGATCTCTTTAGAGATCTCACGGATATTGCACCTAGACTTAGGGCTAAGAGATCCAGAGAAGAGTACTTCCTCGTACTTGACTTGATCGTACTCTACGACGAGAGTTTTAACAGTTGTTCTAGTGAGGTTGACTTCGGATTGCGCCACCACTTTTTCATCAGAGATGCTTATCCCTAGTGGAGTCACCATCTTTTGTTTGTTGAAAAATTTGTAAGAAGATAATTAAAAGAATTGAATTTGATTTATTCCCTCTAATTGCTTAGAAAAAGAATATTTATAACTTTCTCGATCTCTAATTGATTACAATTTGAATTTTCTAATACAAAAGAGAAGAGGATTAATATAAATCCTCCCCTTTGTTTAATTCTGGGTTCTTCACAGTGACGATAGAGTGCCTCCCTCGAATGCTCACGTCGAGTTTGCTCTCCGTTGACGATCTGAACGTCTCCTTTTACTGGAATGATTAACTTACATGGCAAGTATGAAAAAGAACTCTTAATGAGTTTGTGAACTCAGAACGAGTTTAAACTCTATGAAAAGAGTTGTTTGAACTGAGAATTCGGTTAATAGATAAGTGTTAAAACTCTTGGTTGTTGGGTAATGCTCTAAGATCTGGTCTCTTTGTTGCCAAGATCTGATCTTCAAAAGATAATAACTTCCTCCAAAACCGAACTCAATCTGCTGAAGTATGATTTCCTAGATGATTCGATCCAAAAGCCGAACCCTGAACCTCTTTTCGGTTGAGTTTGTTGAGGTTTTTATAGGAAGATAAGGGGTGTAACTAACCCCTTAATCCACTCCTAAGTGGGCGTGATTCCCTCAGATCATGCGAAAAATGGTTCTGAAACCGTTCAGCTTATGTTTGAATGAGTCAAATACCTAGGTCGGCATTCTGGACCCTAACTCTACGTCTTAGGCTTGAGATGAAGAGTTAGACGTCTGCTAAAAATTGAAAACACAAAGACCACCTGTGTTTTTGAAAATTGAATGCAGAGATGAACTCTACGTTTAGAAGTGGTTGTTGACTTGTAACCTCTTCTATTGGAGCATTTGTAGAGACTATTGTTCTGTAATCTTCGTTTTAGCTATTTGGGATGTGAGAATCGTCAGGTTGTAACTCTCACGGTTGATTGTGAAGGTTATTAAATTAGAGCTTTCATCAGTTGTTGTGAAGGTCATTGAATTTTAACCTTTCTCAATCTACGTGAAAATCCTCTAATTATAGCTTTTGTTTTAATTACGTGAAAGTTGTCTGATTGTAACTTTCATTATCGAGATGTTGATTGAATTTGGATAGGTATCAGCTATCTGTTGTGATTTTTAGATAGCCTACAATTAATAAAGTCTCAACTGAAGAGGAGACTATAGCCTCGACAACCGGTTCAATAGTTGTGGACATTGGAAGAGGTCATAATGATCATCTGAAGAGGTGCCTCTTCTTGAGTCGGTGCCTTTTCTGTTTGAATTAGTGCTTCTTCTTGAATCGGTGCCTCATCTTTTTGAGTTGGCGCCTCTTCTTGAATCGATGTCTCTTCTTCTTGAAGTGACGCCACCTCATCTTGAATTGGCACCTCATCTTGAACCGGTACCTCCTCTTTATGAGTTGACTCCTCTCATGCTTGAGATGTTGCCTCAATGATGGGGTCCACTTGTTTAGTGGTATGCAGTCGAGGCGAAGCTAAAATTTTGAATATTATGTGATAAATGATAATAAGTATGTTATATGGTGATAAATAACATATTCTAATGTATATTATGTGATAAATGATAATAAGTATGTTATATGGTGATAAATAACATATTCTAATGTTTGAACATGCTAGGGATTGATGTGAGATCAATCCGGTGATAAATAACATATTCTAATGTTTGAACATGCTAGGGATTGATGTGAGATCAATCCAATGTATATACGTGAGTATAAATGAAGGACATGCATGAAAACATGCACAAATCATGTTTCTGGGCTGTTAGTAGTCTACTAGAACTCATAGTAGTCGACTAATCATCTTAGTAGTCAACTACAACTCAGAATAGTCAACTAATCATATTAGTAGTCGACTACTCTGGCAAGTAGTCGACTATCGGGACTGAATCCAGTTTTTCTTTTTAAGTTTCGGATTGGATTTGATTTATATCTGAACCCAGATTGATAAACAAATATAAACACACATTTAAACCCTAATTTCAGATAAAATAACCGTGAGTTTAGCAGCCAACTCCCTCCTCAAACCCTAAATCTTTCTTTGTGAGTTCTTGAGAGATTTTCGAGGTGTTTGCGTGACGAAGGCAGAGTTTTGGATTCAAGGATTAAAGGGAGATCTTGCATACACATGATAGAGGGCTCCAACAACATCTAAGGCAAGATCATCTTCACCCCTTCCTGGACCCATAGTAATTATAAGATTTAAAGTGATTAAATCGATGTTTTCATGCCCTTTTATGGTTTACATGTGATTAAAAATAGACTTCTAATATTTGATCTGTGATCCATGTTAGATCTAATATTTTTTTATTGTTTATGATTAAAAACATGTATATGATAGTTAGGGTAATTATTAATTTTGTTTTAATCTGTTAATTTAGTTTAACTTATGTGCAAAACCCTAACTTGATAACTAATTGAGCTTTTCTTGTATATTACCATGCTAAAACCTAGGGTTGTGATATCTACACATTTTTAATTAGAGTTAATACGAAATATATTGCTGCCATGTGAAATTTCTATCATGTTTTCCATAACCATGTTGATCATATATGAGTAATTGAAGAGATTGATTAACAAGGATGTTAACCCAAATTAGATTTACTTAATTCCATGTTTCATTTTTAAGATAGACTCTGTTAAAGGGATATAAATTGTTTAAATCTTGTTTAATATTGCATATGTGTACATTCCTTGGTTAATTTCCTATTTTTGCATGTTAGTTTTCAGATTCATGCAGAGTAGTCGACTATTAAGGTTAGTAGTCGACTACTCTATCTCAGATCAAGTTCACAGAATTATTATCATAGCAGTGTAGTTGAGTAATGATCATTATAGTCAACTACTAACACTGAGTTTGGTTTCACAGAGTTTGGATGGACTCAGAGTAGTCGGCTACTCAGCATACTAGTCGACTACTAAGACTGATTTCCTGAGTTTTGTTTTGGAATTATTTTAGATGTGTTTGCGGGGTTCGAGCCGTACTTCCTCACATGTAATTACACGAATTTACGAATACACAAGTAAAATATCAATACACATACACGTATATCCCGGAAGGGGGTTTTGACAAAGAGTTGAGTGGTTTATGTCGGGATTAGACGTCGTTACATATGAGTTGGATATCGTTAATGAGCACAGCTCAGCACTATACGGGATAGTGTGTCGATATACTATTACACAAAAATTATTCATGAAATGGATAATTGTTAATGAGCTCAGTTCAGTACTACATGAGGTAGTGTGTCAATATTCTATTTGTACAGGCTATTGAGTGGGGTTTGGATGCTTAGTACAGCAATCTATCCGCATTTGGGTGCGATGAGGATTGTGAGCCATTCATTTATGAGGCTTATGAGCCATTTATTTGGATACCTATAGGGTAGGCCGTTCTGCACTCAGGCTACATACTGAGATCGCGCTAAGACTAATGGGTTGTGTACATTATTTTGGATACCTACATGGTAATCCGTTACATTGAGATTGTTGAATTATAGCCTACGACTTTGGGCGGATGTCATATATGAATGCGAGTTATTTTTGAAATATAAAGCCAAAATACTTTGCTATTAAGAGTATGCGGGGTTATATGTTGGTATTTATTTTACCTTCTCAGTGATAATGGAAGATATTATAAATACGGTATACTGATGTTTTTATTCTGTTTACTACTTTTGTTATTTCTTGTTAGTTAGAATCAATGATTAGCGATTCACAACTTGAGACAACAGTATATACATAAGGGTTTCCTTGTTTGGATTATTTCACTCGACGTACTAGTCTCGTGTTGTGGGTTTCTAATTTTTGATTTCATTTAGACTGTTTATCTCTAATTCGGTGTTAATGTTTAGGTATCTATAATTTGAGACACTGGTATATACATGAGGGTTTCCTTATTTGAATTGTTTTGCTCGACGTACTATGTCTCGTGTTATAGTTTCCTAAATGTTAATTTTACTAAAATACAAGGAAAAAGAATCTAGGTAGACTATGCTTTAATAAATAGAGCATCCACTCTATCTAGCAGCCCTTCCCCTGGGGGGTGGATGGAGGTGATCTTGCTGTAGCACTCTGATGCTTTTTATGTGGTTCTTTTTATTATTTTCTCTTCTTTCAGGCGGTACAGAGGTACGAAGAACCGCAGGATGATGGAGTTCCTGTATAGTCGCCGTCATATGGGTTTTTAGAGGCTCCACAATAGATTTTAGGTTTTATTTAGACATTAGAGTTTATTTCCATATTATAATGGCAATGTGCCTTAGTACGATTTCCAGTTTTGATTTATGTTAAGACAGTTTGATTACTTTAGTTGTCAGATATTTTTCAGCTAAGACACAATCTTTATTAGATATCTTCTTCTTATTCATGTCTACCATTATTATCCTATTTCTTTGCATGTTTTGTACCTACATTTTTATTTGATTCTACTAGAGGATATTACTATGAATGGTGAAACATGTTATTACACAGTGTGGGTGCATGGTAGGTTTGACATATCTGGTTTCATCTTAAACTGTAGCCTTGTGTGAACCCGGGAGCATCACAGTTGGTATCAGAGCTTTAGTTTCAACGTCCCTAGGATCATCCTGTGTAGAGACATGGAGCTAGGATAGAGTTTCCTAGGATTCATGTGCAGAGTTCGCTAGGATTCCTAGAATAAGTGAGGACGTTATATACGTATATTCTAAAATTTATGAATTTATTTTTATGACTACCTTACTTTGATTGAAAAGTAATTGCATGAATTATATATGATACGATTTTCCTACTGCTATATGTTATGTTATGTATGTTTGTGAAGCTCTCCTCTTGGTATATATAAATATCAGGACGAGGATGTGGTCAAGGTAAAACTCGTACACGGAGAACTAGGCAAGTAGAGCCCGACCCGCAGTAGGCTCTACAGTATTTGATCAACTTGATAACACTGATTGTAGAGGTAGAGACTAGCAACTCTCGAGGAGAGAGTAACGAGCTATATTACACTTTCTAAAGTTCCACCACCAGTCATACCAGTCGTACCTATTGAAGAGGCAATACCAACAATTACACCATCACCACAACCAGCTATTAATAGAGCCACAGAGCAGGAAGCTTGGCTCTGTAAGAATGAGAAAAACATTCAAAGATGAGAGTGCCAGAGCTTTAGGGTGCACCGGATTCACATGCAGCCTATAAGTGGAAAGAATATGTGGGAATTTTTTTTTGATATGCTTAACGTCGACTCAGTACATAAGTAGAGATTTGTTATATCCATCTTAAAGTATGATACCGGAAGATAGCACCGATTTCAGTTACGTCGGAGCAGCGAATGTTAATTTCATGGAAGAATTCTATCTACTATTTCGATAAGCAGCTAGAACTAACCTGATTGGGGTAGGGAGGTGTACTAAGAAGTTAATCATGGAAGCAGGATTGTTCGGAGACAAGGGTAGGGACGAGAAACTTTTAGCAATACTTAAAAAAAATCCAGCAGCGGGGTAAGGATTTACCACCAGTTACAAGGACAATATAAGAAGTGAGCACAACATGACTTAAGAGCGCCACAACAGCGTAGAATTTAGGAGGCATGTTACAATTGCAATAAATTAGCCATAAGGCCAGGGATTATCACAATGCACCAATAGGGTAGAGGTCAGGGCCAGTGACAGGGATGAGGACACGGTTAGTAGTAGAACTATTGTTTCAGGGCTGCAATTACAGCCAGCAACAGTAGCAACAGAGGATAGAGGCACCACCTGCTATTCTGAGGATTGAGGGGCTGATAGGCCAGGTTAGAGCCATCCAGGAGACCTCTGAGGGATAGATAGTCATATATGTTCCTCAGGCAGCAGTGCAGCAGTGCAGCAGTCGCCAGCAACCGGCAAGGTATATGCGGTCGTACCACATGATCATGGTGCGAGTGGAACTATAGTGGAAGGTACTTTCTTAGTGAATTCTTTTCGCTCTTGGATCTTGTTCGATTCAGGAGCTTCGCACTCTTTTATCTCTCATGCATTCATGGATAGACTCCAGCTAGTTGCATATCCTTTAGATGTCCCATTATCCATCTCTACTCCTTTAAGGGAGGTATCCCTATTGAAGAGTATTTGTAGGAGATGTGTCATTAGTCTAGATGAGTCTGAGTTAATTATTAATTTGATTGTTTTGTGGATGTTGGAGTCAACGTCATTCTTAGTATGGGTTGGCTATCATCCTACCATGTTAGTATTGACTGTTTTGCTAAAACAGTCAGCTTGCGGGCGTCCAATGGGTCTGAGTTGATAGTAGCAACCTCATAAGGCAACCAGTTTGCAGAGTTATTTTTGACGTACATCGAGGAGGTGATGCTAAGAAATCATAGTGCCGATTTGAGTGAGACGCATGTGGTCTCATATTATCAGGATGTCTTTCAGGACATACCGGGATTACCTCCAGCGAGAGAGGTCGAGTTTTGCATAGAGTTGCAGCCATGCACAACACCTATATCCTAAGTACCCTATCGCATGGCACCTGCTGAGATGAGGGAGCTATAGACTTAGTTAGATCAGCTTTTTTCTTAGGGATTTATTCGCCAGAGTCATTCTCCGTGGGGAGCGCCGGTCCCTTTCATGAAGAAGAAGGACGACAACATGCACTTGTGTATAGATTATCACGAGTTGAATAAAGTCACCATCCGGAACAAATATCCACTATCGAGGATTGATGACTTGTTCAACTAGTTACAGAGGGCATAGTATTTCTCAAAGATAGGTCTTTATTCCGGTTATCATCAGTTGCGAGTCCAGGAGATGGATATTCCTAAGACCGTCTTTCTGACTCGGTATGGTTCTTTAGAATTTCTGGTCATGCCATTTGGGTTGACTAATGCACCCGTGATATTTATGAATTTGATGAATCAAGTTTTCTGTCCTTATTTGGACAAGTTCATGATCGTATTCATTGATGACATCCTTATCTATTCGAGATTAGAGGCAGAGCACGAGCATCATCTTCACCTGGCATTGCGGACTTTGAGGGAGCATCAGTTGTATGCCAAGTTCAGCAAATGCGAGTTTTGACTATCTGAGGTTAGATTTTTAGTCTACGTCATCAGCATAGAGGGCATAGCAGTAGATTTCGCTAAGGTGGAGGCAGTACTAGATTGGGAGCCACCAAAGATCGTTTCAGAGATTCGCAGTTTCTTAGGTTTGGTCGGCTATTATCGGAAGTTCATTCAGGACTTCTCAAAGATTATGACGCCACTTACACGCCTTACGAATAAGGGTGTATAGTTTGTTTGGGGCATGGAGTACCAGGAAGCCTTTGAGACTTTGAAGGCTAAATTAACATCAGTGCCAGTGTTGATCATTCCGAGAAGTGATAGGACTTTTGTTGTCTACACGGACGTATCGTTATTGGGTCTTGGAGGTGTTTTGATGCAGACCCATAGAGTGGTGGATCATATTTCGAGGCAATTGAGAACTCATGAACGAAATTACCCCACTCATGATTTGGAACTTGCAGCAGTGATCTTCGCACTGAAGACATGGAAACACTATTTATACGGAGTGCGGTTCGAGCTATTTATGGACCATCAGAGTTTGAAATACCTTTTTCTCTCAGAAGGGGCTAAATCAGAGACAGCGACGATGGGTTGAGTTTATCAAAAATTATGAGTTCGCAATTCAGTAGCATCCGGGGAAGGCGAATGTTGTAGCAGACGCATTGAGCAGGAAGCGTCGACATCAGATTGCATCTTTGAGATGCTCGTTATATCGAGATCTTCACACCCTTAACCAGTTTGATTTCAGATAGGAGATCGGCGGGAGCAACACATTTCTAAGAGTATTATTCGTGTAGCCATCTTGGAGTGATAGAGTGGTCAGAGCTTAGCTAGAGGACTCTTGGGTTAAAACTCGAAAGAGGGAGATTTCCAAAGAGACAAAGGCTGATTAGATCATTGGAATAGATGGAGGAATTTGAATGAAGTGCTGGTTAGTGATGCCGAGTGATCCGCAGTTGAAGAAGGACTTATTTGACGAGGCGCATCGTACCAGGTACAAAGTGCATCCAGACACAACTAAAATATATAAGGACCTGAAGATACACTTTTGGTGGAGCAGCATGCATAGGGCGATTGCAGAGCATATGACTAGATGTTTTACCCGCCAGTATGTGAAGGAAAAACATCAAAGAGCGGTAAGAACCATACAACCTTTACCCATTCTGGAGTGGAAGTGAGTAGAAAATTCTATGGATTTTAATATAGGATTGGCCGAGGTCGAAGAAGGGAAACGATTTAGCTTGGGAAATAGTTGATCGGTTGATAAAGTCAGCACATTTTATTCTGTTGAAGATGATGTACACAGCATAGATGTATACGAGGATATTCATCCAGGAGATAGTGAGATTACATGAAGTTCCAGAGACAGTTATATCAGACCGATGCTCGGTTTTTACTTTGTATTTCTAGAGAAACTTCCAGGATTCTTTCGGTAGCTAGTTGTCGTATTCTAGTGGTTTTCACCCGTAGACAGATGGACAAACGGAGAGAGTCAACCAAGTGTTGGAGAATATGTTGCGGGCTTGTGTTATAGATTTTTAGGGTAGCTTGGAGGACCACATCTCATTGACTGAATTCGCTTATAACAATAATTACCAAGTGATAATTGGCATGGCACCATATGAGGCATTGTACGGGAGGCCTTGTAGATCGCCTATTTGCTGGGTAGTACTAAAGGATAGCCTATTGCCTAGACCGGAGTTAGGGAGACAGACAACAGAGAAGTAGCAATAATTTAGGAGTTATTCTTGTAGCGCAGAGTCGTCAGAAGAGTTACGCAGATAAGAGAGGATGACCATTAGAGTTCCTGGTTGGAGACAATGTATTGTTAAAAATATTGCCATTAAAGGGAATTTAGTATTTTGGTAGATGGGGAAAGCTTGCCCTGAAGTATATTAGTCCGTTCAGGATAGTGGAGCATGTTAGAGCCGTTTCATATCGGCCAGCATCGATGTCGAGTATACACGATGTCTTCCATGTTTCGATGCTTAAGAAACATCTACGTGATGAGGAACAGCAGTGAGTGTTAGACATGCCAAAGGACGAGATTCTTGATGTTTTAACTATTATTGAAATTCATGTGTGTATTCTTACCAAGGAGGAGAAGAAACTTAAAAACAAGTGATTGTATGCATCTAAAAATACCTATAGGTGTTTGCATGCAGCTTGAGGCGAAACGCAGATGATAAGCATCATCATTCAAGTCCAGAAAGGATTATACGGCCCCGTGGAAGCTAACGAATGCACAAAGTAAGTCAGTGGAGTGTACAAGTCAACGGAATGACGAAATGCGCAATACAAGTCTGGAGAAGTCAGAAAGTGTTAAACACCTCAAAGTAGACCACACAAAGAATTGATATTTTGACCATGATACAATCCTAATCTTGAAAATTTTAAAAAATAAAAGTTGAAGGTCTATTCGTCAGCTTTCTAACTCATCTTGAATCACCTCATTCTGAGGTCGGATGAGTGAGTTAAGGTCACTGCAGTAACTCTGGATCACCAATTGGTGACTCACGCTACAGTAACTCCTAACCCACACTACAATAACTGTGGGTCACCAATTGGTGACCCATGCTACAGTAACTCCTGACCCGTGGCTGAGCGGGTTACCACATGGTGACCTGTGTCCATGCGGGTCACTATTGTCTGTCCTGTGCCCAGAACTTCCCATAACGTCCAAAACACGTATTTTGATGTTTCTTTTAGGATTTCTTCATTCCAGAGCTTCCCAACTGGTTAGATATCATCCACAAACATTATTAGGCCATTGTCAAATAAAGATATGGCCAAATCCTTTGTTCTTATCTAAATACCTTACATCCGAAGTCCTATAAATACAAACCTAGGGTCTTCTTGCAGAGGATGAATTATTATCAAGACGAGGAGGTGCTGCCGAGTTGGAGAGCAAGGGAGCACAAATTTCAGAGGAGGCTAGCTGATCTCGATGAAGTTCTTTAGTATAAAGAGAGAGAGTTCTAGAGATCTGAAGCCTCGTCCCCCTATTCCTTGAGATTAGGCTTGGTCTTAATCTCGAGAAGAGTACTAATTTTGCTTGGTCGATATTAGTACTTTAGCGAATATTTCCTTGGTGAAGTAGGTGCTCTGATTAATCATTCTGTCAACCGGATTTGATCCGTAGGTGGTCCACGGATATCAATGTCCCGGGCACAGGCAAAGATCCAACGCAATAAAGACTAATAAATAGGATCTGTGTGTTGTTTGAAAGAGATTGTAATTAGTTATTTCCATTGTGTAAAAATCTTATAAAAAGACTAACTTTTTATTGAGTTTATTGTAACACCTGAAGTTGTAATAGATTCAATCACAATTAAGAAAATAATTTCTGAATCAAACATGCTGGCGACCACAGTAGGAGCCAACAACCTTTCTGCAAAGGTTGATGTGTCACAACCCTAGATCCGGATCCCGGTTGACGTAGAAGTCGACTACGAGTTTGACCAGGCCAAGTTTGAGGAGTATTTGTCGTCATCCTCCTCCAGACCTTCCTCCCCTCACAAGCGCAGAAAGATCAATGCCCCTGTTGCTACGGTAGCTTCACCTCGCAACACCCCTCCGTCCTCTAATGAAGTTGGAGTTACAGATCTGAACTCCTCTTCAATCAAGGGGTTGAATATTAAAGGCGCGTCAATCCTATCGAAGAGGGAACATCAAAGGCAACGTCAACGCCTTACGTGCCAACTCGCTAAGGATTTGGAGTCACTGGAAGTTGGAGTTATTCTGCACCCGTTTTCCCATATCTGTCGATGTCTGTCCCTGTTCCAATTGATCCCGCACATCCAGTGAAGCCACACAACAGTATGAACTCATCTAGAGGCAAGAAAGTAATGGTGGATTGTCTGGGTCCTTTGCACAAGGATCAAGGCAAAATTTTGATCAAAGAGTGCTTAGGGCCGGTGACTAAACCCCAAGCAACTTATCTGGCTAGGGGTTGCACTGACCCTCGTAACAAGTTTGAGCCTTCTCATACAGAGAAAACTCCTATAACTGACCGCCTCAAACTACGAGTCATTATCCAAGAGCCTGTTGAGGTTTCGCACTTACAAAAGTGTGGCTCCAAACGTGTGACTCTTGGGAACGCTATCAAGGCAGCAAGTCCCCAGAAGCAAACGTGTTCGTTAGATGATGACGTTATACCTAAAAATTCATGATAACACAGATAGATTTCTCTGGTCATCATGCCAATGAGTTGTACTATCAGGCTGGGAGTACGAACAAGTCTCGAAAAAAATACCCGAGAAATAGACTCTCAGTGTACATGCGCAAAGCTTATCAGGACAGTATTATTAGCGTGTAGCTACCCCAAGACCATTCCACAGAGGGTCTCGGTATTCCAAAGGCTTTCCTCTGAAGCATCAAATACTAAGCTAAGACGTTTCCACAAGAAATGATCAGTCGTTCAAGATGACGAACTTCCAAAAGTCATAGTTAACATGGCTGATAGAGGAAAGTCAACTCGACATTCTAGTTCTGATCCGGTTGCGATCGGGAACCATTAGATAAAGAGATTATAAGAGAATGTAGAGTGGATTATCCTCGAATGATGAAGCATCAGATGCTTACTCTACAATCGCTTCTGACAATACGGTATCCAGTCTAGGACAATCCTACGATGCACTTATGGTCAACACCGAGTAAATGGCCAAAATCATCGAGGATGCTTTGGCTAAGCAAAAAGAGAACTTCAAGTTCAAATTGGAAATGGCCATGATGCGGATAAAGGAAGAGCATGACCAACAGATTCGGGATCTGTCCAATCAACTTGGTAAATCCAACCATCACAACATTACTAACCAAGCAGGTAGCAATTCAGATGTGGACGAACACCTCAATGAAGACAACCCTCTGGCTGACCAAAACACTAGGGGTGGCCCTACTAAAGATAATAACACTGGGGGTGGTCCCACCGAAGATGATAATGTTGGGGGTGGCCGTATTGTTCCTCTTAGAAATTGTTCAAAACATGATATAGACGAGGACAAGAAGATGAAAGACCTCGAGAGCAAAATCAATGCTCTGATGTCTGCTCAAGAGGTGAAGAAGACTGGTATTCTGTGTCCCTATCCAAGAGAGTGGAAGTTGATCCTGTATTTAGCAAAGTTCAACCTGATCAACTTCATGTCATTCGTCTAGAAGGGCTCCCCTCTCAATACTTGATTTATTTTAAGTCTCACTTGGGAGTGATCTCTGGCAATGAGCCTTTGATGGTCGTCATTTGTTGGCACCCTTCACGGGCCTACCTTCGATTGGTACCATCGTCTTAAGCCTGGAAGCATCAACGGCTGAGATGACATGGAAAGCTCATTTTTCGGTAATTTCTTTGATGACGATGCTGAGGTATCCATCAGGATACTCTTTAAGGAGAAATAGGAAGACGAAGAGAAGGTCGATGACTTCATCAAGCGCTTCTAAAATAAGGCGATGAATTGTCGAGATCCAGTCACAGAGGACTTCATCCTCCAAACCTGTCATAATAACCTATCCATTAATATTTTGGAAGTTATGGAAGTATCACCGTCCAATACCTGAAAAGAGTTGAAGGTGCACGGAGAGCAGGCCGAATGCTTCCTCGGAAGGAAGAAAGCCAAAAGAATCCAACCGACGACTAACACTCCAAACTCAAGATTCGTCTCCTGTGGTAAGGGGAAAGCACCTGCACTAGTTGTTGACGTTAATCAGACGTTGCAATAACAACCCCGAAGATACCAAAAGACTTCAGATCTGAGACTCCAAAAAGAGTACTCCTTCAAGGATGAAAATGTTCCAGCCATTTTCGAATCCCTCCTTGAGAATAACAAGATCAAGCTACCACCTATCACAAATCAGGAGGAAGCTGATAATACTATGGATCCAAAGTACTGTGCGTACCATAGGGGGATCCTTCATCCTACCAAGGCTTGCTTTGCTCTCAAAAATAGCATCCAAACCTCGGTTGAAGCTGACATCATAACGCTAAATTAAGCCGAATGCACACTCCGAAGAGTATACGAGTATAAACTACTTCCTAATCCTCTAACAGGTGCATGAGGATAAACTGCTCCATGCATACTCTAAAAGGTATATGAGTCTAAACTATTTCCTTTCTTTCACGGGAAGTTCCTGGAGAGTGCCATGTCTAATATTCTTAAGGATAACCCGATCATCCAACTAAGTATAATGTTAGACCCGGTTCTGCAAAGGAAGCTGGGGGTGGATGATTCATGTAATGAGAAGTTCTCGAAATAATGCTATATGGTATATTCTTAGGAATAACCCGGTCACTACAAAGAAGTGATAAATGAGAAACTCCCACTCGGACTTTGAATGTTCAAGGGTGAAAAACATCTCATTGTCGGGATCAATTCCACCAACTTCCAAGCACTCTTTTACTAAGATGAGATTTGATCACTTCGTTGGATCAATCTTCCCTCAAAAAAACTCCCACTGGTGTTGACGATTTACAATCTTTCACCATAAAATCCCTCACTGATCAAATTAATTAATGCTGGATCCACTAAAATTCTTCCTGGTTTAATCCACTCAATATCCCGTTGTGTCTGAGCACTCAACACTCCCACTATTAAAGTCCAGATATAATGCTTGGAATTTTAGTCTACTAATCTTTGACAATTATCAAACCCCTTCATGTTAAGTTCTTATCACTTGACACGAAGATCCCCTACTGATTGATTTGTACAAGTCAACACTCCCACTGTGATTTGTACTCCCACTCCTACTATCCACTCGATCAAACCTTCCTACAGTTAGGACCATAACCAAAATCACCTCTCGATTCTTTCCATGAACGAGAGGTCCACAAATTGAACGATCAAACCTTTAAACAGTTAGGATCATCTCAAACCCCCATTTGCTCAAACCTTCCAACAGTTAGGGCCAAAACTAAAATCCCCTCTCGATTCCTTCCATGAATGAGAGGTCCACTTTCAAATCGAGTGATCAAACCTTCCTACAATTAGGGTCACCTCAAACTCCCACTTGGTCAAACCTTCCTATAGTTAGGGTCAAAACCACAATTCACTCTTAATAAATGAGAAATTCATCTTTAGTTCGGTAATCAAACATTCTGATAGTTAGGATTATCCGAATCTTTTTGATTCTCGTAGTGGAGATCACACTCTTAGTTTCACCTTCCCGGATTCTTGAAGTAGAAATCCCATTTTGGGTTTCCTTTGTAACTGGAGATAGAATATAAAATTCTTTCTTTCTAGTATCGGGTTTGTTTTTTTCCCAAGAGAAGACACCATCCTTCAACTCTAAAATTCGTGCTTCACACACACGGAGAATTTTTTCCCGAAGTCTAAGTAGGGATAAGTCAATGCCTAACATGCGTTGTCGGTTTAGTCTTTCACCGAGTGAAAAAGATGCTAAAATTCAAATCTAGGAAATTTTGTCCCGAGGCCTAAGTAGGGATAAATCAGCGCCTAACACGCGTTGCCGGTTAGTCCTTGACCGTAAAAAGGATGAAAACTCATATATTTAACATTGTGGCAGGTTGTTATTAATAATAACATAATCCGTGCCTTACAAGTATAGGGAATTTTATCTTGAATCCTAAGAATGGATAAGTCAACACCTAACACGCATTGCCGGTTTAGTTTTTTACCAATTGAAGAAGACACCAGAATCCAAGTCTGGGGAATTTTATCCCGAAGCCTAAGTATGGATAAGTCAGCGCCTAACACACATTACCGGGTAGTCTATTCCTATAAGAAAGACGAAGTCTACATATTTAATATCATATCACTAAGAGATCGAACTCTCTTAGCATAACGTTACATGCAGAATAAATTTAAACAATCTATATGCTAGCCCGACTCAAACGGTAGTCGGCAAAGGCTCATCAAACTCGTTGATGGCAGAGGGTTTACCAAAAATCCTATAAATGGGAGAGTCATTGATGCACCAGCTTCATTAGTTGGTCTCGTGACTTGAGGATACAATAACTTCAGGATAAAATCCATACATACAGATGAATCAGCTTTAATAGTTGGTCCTGTAACCCCAACATTTGGGACCTCCAAGCTCCAATGCCTTAAAAGCTTAAACTGTGTAGACTCCAGCAAGCGTATGAGTATAAACTATGTTAACACTGGTTAACGCATCGACAATTTTGCTAAAATAAGACTAAGGAAAAATTCTAGATTAAAGGATGATCCCAGGAAGTTCAATTGCGATCCAGATATGAATTCTTGACGAAGACGATCAGTTCAACATCAACTCAACGACACGAGCTAAGTTCAAAAACTTATGCATCAACTTTAGTTTAAGATTTTGACAACAGTCAGATGATAAACGTGGCACCGATAAAACTTCATCTATTCGACAAAATACTAAGTAGATTGAAGACTGAAGAAGTCAAGAATTGAAGCCATTCACAGGTCCTTCTACGCGATCTCCTCAACAAAGTACTAAAGAGATTGAAAACAATGCCTATATTATCCAAAACATTCCAGACTCTTCTATAAAAAAATGAATATAAAATACTATGGAGGGGTTATCTACTGGCGTCTAAAAATGTTTATAGGTGTCTCTACGCAGCTCAAGGTGAAACGCAGACGATAAGTGTTATCATTCAAGTAAGGAAAGAATTATCTGGACCCATGGAAGCTAATGAATGTGCAAAGTGAGTCAGTGGAGTGTACAAGTCAACGGAATGACAAAATACGTAATACAAGTCCGGAGAAGTCAGAAAGTGTCAAACACCTCAAAGTAGTCTGCACAAAGAATGGACATTTTGACCATGATATGATCCGAATCTAGAAAAATTCAAAGATAAAATTTGAAGGTCTCTTTGTTAGCTTTCTAACATATCTTGAATCACCTCATTCCGAGGTCGAATGAGTGAGTTAAGGCTACTACAGTAACTTTAGGTCAGCAATTGACCCACACTACAGTAACTCCTGAACCGTGCTACGGTAACTCCGGGTCACCAATTGGTGACCCATGCTACAGTACTCCTGACCCACACTACATAACTCTAGGTCACCAATTGGTGACCCGCACTACAGTAACTCCTGACCCGTGGCTGAGCGGGGCACCACTTGGTGACCCGCAACCGCGCGGGCCACCGTGGTCTGTCTCGCGCCCAAAATTGTTCACAATGTTCAAAATGCATATTTTTATGATTCTTTCAGGATTTCTTCATTCTAGAACTTCCTAACTGATTGGATATCATCCACAAATATGGTTAGGCCATTGTCAACTAAAGATATGGCGAAATCCTTTGTTCTTATCCAAATACCCTGCATCCGAAGTCCTATAAATACAAACCTATAGTCTTCTCTTAGGGGAGCTAATTATTATCAAGATGAGGAGGTGCTACTGAGTTGGAGAGCAAGGAAGCATGAATTTCAGAGGAGGTTAGCTGATCTCGGTGAAGTTCCTCAGCATAAAGAGGGAGAGTTCGAGAGATCTGAAGCCCCGTCCCCCCAATCCTTGAGATTAGACTTGGTCTTAATCTTGAGAAGAGTACTAATTTTGCTTGGTCGATATCAGTACTTTAGCGAATATGTTCTTGGTGAAGTAGGAGCTCTGATTAATCATTCTCTCAACCGGATTTGGTCCGTAGGCGATCCACGGATATCAACGTCCCCGACATAAGCAAAGATCCCACGTAAACGAAGACTAATAAATAGGATCTGTGTATTGTTTGAAAGAGATTGTAATCAGTTATTTCTATTGTGTAAGTCTTATAAAAATACTAACTTTTTGTTGAGTTTATTGTAATGCCTGAAGTTATAATAGATTCAATCATAATGAAGAAAACAATTTCTGAACCAAACAGTGATACCTTTAGTTAAAGTTTAATGGAATCGGAAAGGAGCTGAGAAAGTTTCTTAGGGCACGATGAGGGTATGCATTACGACGACTTGCACCTATTTACGCAAGTAAATTGTTTGGATATGATTTGCCTATGTTTATGATTATCTATATGCTTATATCTATACTTAACGCTAGAATGGTGATATTAGCACTTAGCTCCTAATTATTCGCAACACGTGGTATATATATGGGGGGGGTTCCTTGTTTGGATTTTTCACCCGATGTACTTGTTCCACTTAGTTAGGGGTTAAGTAGGAGTATTTGCATTCTACACTGTTAAGTATAGATATCGAGGAGGATTCTCGAGAGCGTGAAGATGTTATGCATCGCGACTACCCACACCTATTTGAGTAGGTGGATTGATTAAATTGATTTGGTATTTATGATTATCTATATGATTAGATTTATATTTAACACTAGAATGGAGATATTGACACTTAGCTCCTAATCATTCGAAACACATGGTATATATATGGGGGGTTCCTTGTTTGGATTTTTCGTCCGATGTACTAGTTCCGTTTAGTTAGGGGTTGAGTAGGAATATTAGCATTCTAGATTGTTAAATATAGATATTAATATGTTTCATATCTGGGGATTAATGGTACGAGATGTGCACTGGAGGATTTCCTTATTTGGGTTACCCTCACTTAGTGGTTTTCTCATATTATTAATCCTTAAGATACGATTACAGAATTTCGGGGATGAAATTCTTTTAAGAGGGGAAGAATGTAAAACCCCATGAAAATTTTGAATATTATGTGATAAATGATAATAAGTATGTTATATGGTGATAAATAACATATTCTAATGTATATTATGTGATAAATGATAATAAGTATGTTATATGGTGATAAATAACATATTCTAATGTTTGAACATGCTAGGGATTGATGTGAGATCAATCCGGTGATAAATAACATATTCTAATGTTTGAACATGCTAGGGATTGATGTGAGATCAATCCAATGTATATATGTGAGTATAAATGAAGAACATGCACGAAAGCATGCACAAATCATGTTTCTAGGCTATTAGTAGTCGTCTACAACTCAGAGTAGTCGACTAATCAGCTTAGTAGTCGACTACTCTGGCAAGTAGTCGACTATTAAGGCTGATTCTACTTTTTCTTTTCAGGTTTCAGGTTGGATTTGATTTATATTTGAACCCTGGTTGATATACATATATAAACACACATTTAAATCCTAATTTCAGATAGAATAACCATGAGTTTAGTATCCAACTCCCTCCTCAAACCCTAAATCTTTCTTTGTGAGTTCTTGAGAGATTTTCGAGGTGTTTGCGTGAGGAAGGCGGAGTTTTGGCTTCAGGGATTGAAGGGAGATCTTACACACATGTGATAGAGGGCTCCAGCAGCAACTAAGTCAAGATCATCTTCACCCATTCCTACACTCATAGTAATTACAAGATTTAAAGTGATAAAATCGATGTTTTCATGCCCTTTTATGGTTTACATGTGATAAAAAGTAGACTTCTGATATTTGATTTGTGATCCATGTTAGATCTAATATTTTTTTTACTGTTTATTGTTAAAAACATGTTTATGACAGTTAGGGTAATTATTAATTTCATTTTAATCTGTTAATTAAGCTTAACTTATGTGCAAAACCTTAATTTGATAACTAATTGAGTTTTTCTTGTATATTATCAAGCTAAAACCTAGGGTTGTGATATCTAGGCATTTTTAATCAGAGTTAACATGAAATATATTGCTATCATGTGAAATTTCTATCATGTTTTCCATAACTATGTTGATCATATATGAGTATTTGAAGAGATTGATTAATAAGGATGTTAACCCTAATTAGATTTAATTAATTCCATATTTCATTTTCAGGATAGACTCTGTTAAAGGGATACAAATTTTTTAAATCTTGTTTAATATTGCATATGTGTACGTTCCGTGGTTAATTTCCTATTTCTGCATGTTAGTTTTCAGATTCATGCAGAGTAGTCGACTACTCTGTCTTAGATCTAGTTCACAGAATTATTATCGTAGGAGTGTAGTCGACTAATGATCATTATAGTCGACTACTAACACTGAGTTTGGTTTCACAGAGTCTGGATGGACTCAGAGTAGTCGACTACTCAGCATAGTAGTCGACTACTAAGGCTGATTTACTGAGTTTTGTTTTGGAATTGTTTAATATGTGTTTGCGGGGTTCGAGCCGTACTTCCTCACATGTAATTACACGAATTTACGAATACACAAGTACAATATCAATACACATACATGTATATCCCAGAAGGGGGTTTTAATAAGAGTTGAGTGGTTTATGTCGGGGTTAGATGTTGTTACATTTGAGTTGGATATCGTTAATGAGCACAGCTGAGCACTATACGAGATAGTGTGTCGATATACTATTACACACAAATTATTCATTAAATGGATATCATTGATAAGCTCAGTTTAGTACTACATGAGGTAGTATATCGATATTCCATTTGTACAGGCCATTGAGTCGGGTTTGGATGCTTAGTATAGCAGTCTGTCCGCATGAGGGTGCGATGAGGATTGCGAGTAGTTCATTTATGAGGCTTATGAGCCATTTATTTGGATACCTATAGGGTAGGTCGTCCGGCACTCACGCTACGTGCTAAGATCGCACTAAGACTAATAGGCCATGTACACTATTTTGGATACCTACAGGGTAATCTGTTACATTGAGATTGTTGAATTATAGCCTATGACTTTGGGCGGATGTCATATATCAATGCGAGTTATTTTTGAAATATAAAGACGAAATACTTTGCTATTAAGAGTATGTGGGGTTATATATTGGTATTTATTTTACCTTTCCAGTAATAATGGAAGATAATATAAATGCGGTATACTGATGTTTTTATTCTTTTTACTGCTTTTGTTATTTCTTGTTAGTTAGGATCAATGATTAGCGATTCATAACTTGAGACAACGGTATATACATGAGGGTTTCCTTGTTTGGATTATTTCGCTCGACGTACCAGTCTCGTGTTGTGGGCTTCTAATTATTGATTTTATTTAGATTGTTTATCTCTAGTTCGGTGTTAATGTTTAGGTATCTACAATTTGAGACAATGGTATATACATGAGGATTTCCTTGTTTGGATTATTTTGCTCGACGTACTATATCTCGTGTTGTAGTTTCCTAGATGTTAATTTCACTTAGATATAGGGAAAAAGAATCTAGGTAGACTATGCTTAATAGATAGAGTCTCTACTCCATCAAGCAGCCCTTCTCCTGGGGGCGGATGGAGGTGATCTTGCTGTACTACTCTGACGCTATTTATGTAGTTCTTTTTGTTGTTTCCTCTTCTTTCAGGCGGTACAGGGGTATGGAGAGTCACAGGATGACGGAGTTCTTGCATAGTCACCGTCACATGAGTTTTTAGAGGCTCCATGTAGGTGTAAATTTTGATTTCTCAAAACGGGGGTATCGTTTGTATTTATAAGAATAGCTTATTACAAACTAATAAATCAAAATTATAACAGAAGCAGAGGGAAGGCCTCCTTGTTTAACGCAGGGACTTTTGGTAGTGATAGGATGCCTCGCTCAGTTCTCGCACCGAGTCTGCTTCCCTTGGATGATTCGACCGAGGTTGCTAGTGAGCTTCAGTACGTAGTAGAAGCTCGTGCTAGTTGAGTCCGAGTTTCCCGAGTTCCAAATTGTGATCAGAGCTGAGAACCGAGAGTTAATGGTTCGGTTAACTGATTGAATTGGTTCGATGAATTCTGAACGAATTGCTTTTTAACTGTTCTTCTGAACTTTTCAATCTCGAACCTCTTTCCTATTGCCAGGAGAGGTTCTTAAATAGAGGAGAGACGGCGTGGTCACTCCCTTGGATCACAGGATATGACCATCTACTGTTGGGAGATACCATGCTTCTCACTTGTACTGTGAGCAGCCGTTTGAGGGGCTCGGAGCACTGTACCCTTTCTCTTTCACATCACGGGAGTGGGAAGGCCCATCCCTATACGTGACATTGCGGCTGCCAGATGTCCTGGTGGGTTTGGCGAGCTTGCCAACCACCTGGCTTGACTCGTGCAAGCGAGTCAGGTATGTAGGCGAGTCACGAACTCAACTTGTGCAGGCGAGCCGAGCATGTGGGTGAGTCTAGCAACACAGTGGGCTTAACCAATCACTTGCACTATGGATGAACCCTTGATGGTCTTGGAGTACCTACGCTCCTTCCCTTCACGTCGTGGGAAGTGAGAAGGCCCATCACTGTACGTGATGCTGCGGCTACCTAGTACTCGATCGAGTCCGACAAGTTTGTCAATTACTTAGCGACTTGCTTGGGTGCATGGGTGAATCCGACTCCTGATTCCCCAGGCGAATCAGACGTGCTGGTGAGATTTTGATCGCCTGGCGGATCACTTAGTTGAGCGGGCAAACTTCTTTCGTGAGTAGGCTCGACTAATACAGGCAAGATTCAGTCTCTCTGGAGGTTAAGGCAAATTTTACCCTCTACAAGACCCCCTTCAAAGTTTTCAAACCACATCAACCCATGTGTGGTCTGGAATACTTTGAATAAAGAGGTTTCTGACGAGTTAGGACGAATTCAGCTCCCTCAGCTAGGTTGAGGCTCTTGAACGGTGCAAGTACACGTAGCCGGGATTGATGTCGTTAGAATCAGGCCCATCCCTGACAAAAGACAGGTGCATGAGGACAAACTGCGTGTCCGTGGGTGACATTCTCGCGTTTGTCAATTAAGACGACGCCTCGTCTTCGCACGCTCTCTTTAAGATATGGATTTGATGGTGATTTTACTCCTAGCCATCAATTCGATGGGGATCGTGTCTTGGAACTGCTAGATCCTGGTCGTCCGCACAGAATTCTAAACATCTCGCCTTGCTTGCGGCCGTTCGATTTAAATCGCATAATCGAAACCGTTTGCTCCAATGAGATCCTACGTGGAATCCTCCTTTTTGCAGGAGGATCACTGTATTCATAAGTTCTCTCGCTCAAACATTCTTAGAGAAATCCTAGACCTCTTAGATACAAAATGGCTTCAGGAGCGGGAACATACGTTTCAATGGGGAAGAGGCAGGCTATCGAGCCTGAGTCCATCATCATTTCAGACGACGAGGAGGAGGAACGCACCTATGCTTCCCCTCAGGGGCCTCTGTTGGCCTTCTTGTTTTAATGGTGATTTAGCAAATAATTTATATCTAATATTGTTTGTCTAGTGTTTGTGTTTTCATATTTATTCTAGGCAAACAACGAGTTGGAGGATGGATTGTTTGTCTAGTGTTTGTGTTTTCATATTTATTCTAGGCAAACAACGAGTTGGAGGATGGATGGATTGCGCCATAACGATCATCAACGAGTTGGAGGATGGATGGATTGCGCCATAACGATCATATCAAATGGAGGTTGGTGGAATAGTGGTCGAAGCCTTGCTATTCAAAGTTGAAGATCCAAGTTCAAGCTTCATCCAAGTTTACCAAGTTGAGCTACTATGAAGATCAAGATCAAGCTTAGGTATATTTAGTTTAGGTTTTATATTATGTGTGTTGGTACTTTAAGCTTGGAGGCTGCAAAGGTTGCTCCTTAGCCTGAATTGCCGCTTCAGACTTTGGCCTCCAAACTTTGCGAGTAGGTGGCGGCTTCTTAGCTACCTCTCTTTGCAACTTTCTACGGGCTTCTTCAGCTTGAGCCCGTGCCTGCGCTGATAGTGCGCGGCGTTTGCAGATGCGTTCTTCCAGCGTCGAACGATTCTGTTTGACACAGATCCATTCCATTGTTGGCGGCTTGGAAGAGGTGCCGTTCATCTATTGTTGAGGCTGTTTGCCTCTCTTGTTCTTCAGACCCGCGTTGTAGCGGACTCCGTCGGTGGACTCCATCGCTTTGGCGAATTGTTTGGCCAAGCGTTGGCGTTGCCTTTGGCGGGCTCTCTTTGAGAGAGTCACCGCTCCATTATACTCTTAGTTTTTGGACTTAACAATAATCATATACATATTTTATTAAGTCTACATAATCATTGTGGAAAGTTTGAAAACATGGTTTAGCCAAAATGTTAAAATTCATATGTTTAAATTTTCATGTTTTGGCCTATTTTGTAAAATAATGATATTTTTTATTTGGGAAGTCCTTTTTGGAAACCAGTCATTGTAGCATGTTTATTATCATATCTACAATCATTCCTCAAAGTTTTACATTTTTCTGAATTTATTTGTTATTTTTAAACAAGGTTTCAAAATCAGAATAACACCTTTCAGAACCTGTTTTTAGTCTGTGTCAATTCGCGGTCGACCGTCACGGTCGACCGCCATGAGTTCAAGACTCAGTTTATGTTTTATTGGCTCACGGTCGACCGTGGCGGTCGACCGTAAGTAGTCCAGAGACTTTCGCAGTCGACCATCGCGGTCGACCGTCGCTTGTCCAGAGCCTTTTTATTATTTTTTTATTGCTCGCGGTCGAAGTTGACCGTTGGACTCTAACGGCTAGTTTTCCAGAGCCGTTGCTGAGTTGGTTTTTTGGTCTTTTCTTGGTTTTCTCTTGGCTTTGGGGTTTCATATAAATACCCCCTTATACCTCAGTTCTTAGAGCTATCCAAGAAGTTTTTAAACAAGAGTTTAACAAGGGTTTAAGTTTGTTTAAAGTGTGTTTATAAGCTTTTAAGTATTTGAGTGTTTCGGTTTTGTGAATCAATTCCACAAGAGCTTGAGGAGATCATCTATTGAAGTTTGAGCTTCCAACTATTCTCCCTCTACCTCTTAATCTATTGAGAAGATTTCTAAACTCTTATCTAGCTTTACATTTGCATAGTTATTTGATTATCTTTCTTTAAAGCTAGTGTTTATATTGAGTTTAGATTTGATTTGATTTACTCTCATTGTTACACACACTCACATGAGCTTATCGTATTTTCATACATAGTATATTTGGGTTGGTGAGAGTTGTAACAATTGAGTGTGAGCTTTCATTGTGTTCTCATCCATAGTAGAGAACAAACATTTATTGTATTGAGCCTAATTGTGAGGATATACTTTGTAATACACTTGTACACCAAGAGGAGTGTGTGGTGAGAGTCGGGGATCGTCCCAAGAGGAGTGGCGTCGGTTGACGAACCTAGGGAGAGGTTATAACCGAGCACTTGAGGGAGACACGGCTAGGTCCAACACTTGTGAGGGTGTAGAGTGGGTTTGCAAGAGTGTGAGTTGTAGAGTTTTCAGTTAGCTAGAAAACCGAGTGTGTAGAAGTTCTGGCTTTCAAACCGGATTGTGATAGTGGATTTCTCCCCGGGAGTAGGAAGTGGAGACGTAGGACGAAAGGTCCGAACTCCGTGATCATTTGATTGTGTTTGAGTGTGCCTTGGCGTTTATTCTTATTTGTGCTCATTGCTGATATCGCCGTTGTCTCATTATTTACTTTGCCCACTATCTTGTTTATGTTTATTTCACCCTTGTGTTAATTTGTATATCCTTGCATATATCCCATAGTATATCTCATTGCTAGGATATATCTCATTGTTCATATGGCTTATCCTAGCTCATATATCTTGTTGTATTTCATACTTGCTAGGATAACTTATTAATTAGTTTTAATTGGCATATAATCGGATTAGATTAGCATAAGACCCTAATCACCCCCCTCTAGGGTCTAACAGCCTCCTCAGACTCCTCTAGGGACCAATCAGGAAGTGGTCTCTCCGAGTTCCAGATCTGCATAGGGCATTCTTAGGCAACTGCAGAATGCCATGAGGCAAGCAGTTTTCATCACTAGCCTTGGCTAGGGAACCTACACAGATTTCAAGCCCTTCCTGATGAGCTGCGTCACCACCCTCAGGCGTATGGGTGAATCTCGAGAGGCCTCGCGTTGTCTGGCCACGCTCCTTTGCTTTGAGCTGTTCCTGACACGTCTGGATACTCTGTTGCATGTTGACTCGTGACCGGACATGGAACGGTTCATGGCTCAGGCATAAGTCGGTGGGCCGCGTGAGTGGGAGACCCGAGAGAAGGAGTTGTCGGATTAAGGGGGCCTCATCTCACAATTGCTCCACCATCAAAGCCAACTACAGGCAGATATTAATGCTTCAATCGCCACTATCGCACGAATGAAGGCTCAGTTGACGACGGAAGAAGAGGCCCTAAGGGACTTGCGGCTCAAGAGTGTGGACGTTCGTGATGCTGTCGAAAGGGAGACGCAGACCCTTCAGACGCTCTATCAAGAGAGCTCCTCTGTCGCTGCTGCTCGTGAGACTAAGATCTGTAAGGAGGCGGAAGACCAGGTTCGAGCAGATCGGGCAGAGAAAGTAGTCGAGATCAAAGCTGAACTTGCCTCTCTGACCGAGAAGTTATAGGACCGATGGGGGTCTTAGTTCTTAGGATCTTTTTATGCTTCCTTGTGTTGTTTTGTTATAACTATGTTTGGATAGTTTGTTGTTAACTTGTTGAAACAATTCGTCATAACTCTAGTTGTTGTTTTTTTTATATTGGCTGAATGGAGCGTTATGCTTTACTTGTTTCTTTTAGCTTGTTTCTTTTAGGATTTTTAGCAAACCCCCAGCTATCAATGGGTTTGATTTGCCTTTATCGGTTACCGTTTGAATCGGGCTAGCTGTACTATTCCCCTCAGTATGAAGTTCGTTGAAATGAGTCTAAGGCTCGCAGGCGAACTTCGTCCTTGCGGGCGAAATTTGAAATGGTGATGACGAGTTGCACGTCCGCAGGTGAAATATGTCCCTACGGGCGAGATTCAAAACCTATGCGCCACACGTCTTGCGAGCGGGGCTTCGTACTTTCTAGCTAAGGCCTCATGGGCTTGTCAGACCGCATCAAATGCGATTCGACAAGGCGACGTCGCTTCCGTGCGCCTCGCGCGTGGGTAAATCGTGGCCGTTGTTTTGACCCCGATCGTTAGATTTGGTTAGGAATGCTCTCTCAGTTTGGGTCCCGAATTCGACTCGCCCGACCCATTCCTCATTTCAACAGTTTCTCTGTAACCGTTGAAGATCAAACTGCTGAGAGCGATCCGGACTGTTGATTTTGATCGTGGCCATGTCGTTCAACCGCAAACGTCTCACCTTTAAATAGACTTCGTCTTCTTCTTTTGGAGACTATTGTGTTCAAGGATTTCTGCTTGCTCAAACCTTTCAAAGAAAAAAGCTCAGGTTTCTTTCTCGATTCTCCAATATTGCGCCAAAGTCTAAGAGGTGCGCTTCGAAGAGAAAGGGCCTAGGCAGTCCTTCTCGCGACGTCGCTGCTGGTACGGTTGTTGGCGTTTCTGGAGCACCATCGGGTAAGTCCGACGACTTCGAGTTGATGAATGATGCTGAATTGAGAAGACGAGCACTGTTTGTCCGTCATCTTTTGTGGATTTTGCTATTTTTGGCAATTTCCCTGATTTGGGCGAATTTCCCCCTTTTCAGGCGGATTCGACCTGAGCTTGGCGAATCCAGTCCCTGTTAGATAGTCTTGTCTTTTATCAGGCAGATTCAATTGTCCTCAGGTGGATCTAGCCTAATAGGTGGGTTTGTCCTTTGACTGGTGGGTTCTGCCTTTGTCAGGCAAACTCGGTACTGGCCAGGCAGACTTAGTCTCGCCAGGTGGGATTCGTTTGCTAAAATTCGCCTGCTTGGAGGACTTAGAAGTTTTCTGATTCCAAATGTGAATTCAGTTCTAATCCTTTGGCCTTGTTTTGCAGCCACGTTTTCTGATGAGGCCCTCCCGCAGGGTGTTGCCATTGGCCTTGCCGGCAGCTCGGGTTATACGGCACCCTCCCGATTCCCTCTTCTTGATCCAGTGCTCGTGTTTGCTGCTGACAAGCCGGAGAGTTGGTCAAGAGAGTGACTGATGGGCATCATCTTACGTTGTGTGAGTTCATGTTTGGCGATGCCGCGGCTGACCCTTCGGCTCTGTTGCTTGGAGATAGTAAATGGCTTTGAGTCGTGGATGGAGTCCATTACTATCTTCCCAATATGCCGAGGGGGTTTTCGATCGTCGAGTTGTGGTCGCTTGCGGTCCTAAGACCGATGAACTGGGATCTGACCCCTACTCAAGATGGGGTAGTTTGCGGGGTCTTCACAGGGTCGTCCGCTGGGTACGGGGTCGACAGCTCTTGTAAGCGCGTGGTCACCTTGCATCCCAGCTTGTTGAACAATGAATGGCCCGTGGAGGAAACGACTGCAGTGGTGGAGACTTTCCGTCACTGTTTCTTCCGGGACAGGGGGCAATTCCCTCCGAATGACTTCAAGGCTCCGGGATGGATTCATTCTGCATCTGGCATTGACACTTGGTGGTCTAAGATCACTGAGTACGTCTTGACGGAGAACTCTGACCTTGCGAGCTCAGAGCTGTTCGTGGCTATCCGAGCCACCCAGCATGGCATGAAGATCAATGCCCCACATTTCCACAGTATTTTGGAACTTTACTGTCCGGATAGCGGTACGTTCTTTACTCCTAATGGCGAGCTTGGCATAACCCTCCACGAGATATATGATGTGTCAGGGTTGCCTTTGGGGAGCTTCCCCTACGAGGAGTATGTACCGGGTCAGGACGAGATCGACTATCTTTCGGGTCGGTTCCCCCTGATGGTTGAGACCTTATGGAGTTGCTCGGCCACTATCATATATGTCTCGACACCTTGGGCGTAGTGGACCATAAGGGTAAGAAGAAGAGGGCTCCCGAGATTAGTCACAAAAACTAGGCTGACTACCTGTTCCCAGGGAATGATGTCAATGGGAGGCCTACTCTACCACTAGGTGAGTGTGACCAGGCCGAGGTGGAGAGGCGGATGGCCAAAGGGGAATCCGCTATAACCCTTGAGCACGACGAGGGTGGGTTCCCATTTAGGACGACCTTCCAATCATTCCACCACCAGGTCAAGTCTCCCATATTCGCAAAGGCTCTGCTCGCGGGATACCTCATGCTGTGGTTGAAGAGGTGTGTAGTTCCCACCCACTCCTTCGAGGCGATTCCGGTGGAAGTGGTTTACCCTACGGTACACTTGGCCTATGGGAGGCCATACGCATTGGTGTCGGCAATGGTAGCCTGTATCCAAAGGGGGCTTCGCATACTGACAAACCAATTTTGCCGTGTGTCGTATGTTGACGAGGACGAATGCGAAGTCGCTAAGACTCCTAATCCGAGAGTGGGGCTGCCGTACACTTATTTAATGGCGTGATTCATATACCATTGTGAGTGTTTGATGAGTGCCCCAGCGGCTCTGTAGGAGGAGGGATCTGTCCCGTTCATCCAACGTCTGGAAAGATTCTCTTGGAAGTGTAAAGACGTCCCTGACATGAGGAAGACGTTGTCTTATTTCGGTCATTACAACTTCTGTCGATTCTTCCCTTACTTCACTAGGGGTGGCTTTGGCGAGTCTCTTCGGGATGTGTCGATGTCGGGCCATAACACCATTCTCTCTTGCGGTGCCTTTCGATGGTTAGTTAACATCCGGCCGATGTATCACATCTTGCGAACGGGCTCCGTGTGTTACCTCGAGCCTTATTTCCCTTGTAGGTTTTCCCGTCAGTTTGGGTATGACCAGCTCTATGTTGGGAACGTCAACCCTCATTTTTATTACGAAGGAGGGTTGGTTGATGGTGCGCGAGGGTGGTTTTGGACCTACGCCGGTGGCACCAATACGCACTTCGAATTGCCGGCTAAGGATCACGACCTTCGCCATTCGCTCCTCTATTGTTGGTGGTATCAAGGTGTCAGCGCAAACCCTGAGGGCTTTCGGTTTTAAAGTTCTTGTCTGGCAGAGTGCGGGCATCGTTCGAGGACAGCTCCCCGCTCCTCAAGGCGAAGGGGTCGCCAAATCGTAGAGGAATGGTTTGAAGGGGTCCCTAAAGAGGAGGCCGAGGATCTTCACGCTGGCTTAGGAGACTTCGGGGAATTCGCGGCTCGTGCTCCGTCCCCTCATCCTCAATTGGATCTCGTCGATGTGCTGGAAGGATCTGATGAGTTGGCTCGGGCGGGTGAACGCCTGGAACAGGCCCGAGGAGTAATTGCTAGGTGGCTGGGGATGCTGCTCCTGGCTCCTAGCAGTTCTCTTCTTTCCAAGCGACAACGTGAGGTCACGGTCGACAGTTCCAGGGTGGAGGTGACCAAGAAGGCCCGTTACGAGGAGGCGGCTGAGGCTATCGGAGTGGTGAGAGGCCCGGATGATGCAACTGCTGTGCTAATTCCCGAGGTGACTACCCCTACGACCGGTGGCATTACGCCCTCTTCGCTTACCGCATGGGGATGGCTCCGGCAACTTCGGAGGTTGTTCCCTCATCGTCTACTATGGAACAGCAGCCGGTGGTTTCGATGACTCCTACTATTATACCGAGAGGTAACCCTTAGTACAGTACCCTTAGGTGCAGGGTCGAGTTAGCATCATCTGACATTTACATTGACTCAATGCAGGTACGGTTAAGGAGGCGATCCTCATTCCTTCCGATGAAGACGGGGGGACAGGAGATGAGGCAGAGCTCGGCGACTAAGGTAAGGGTATGGTCGAACGTCATTGATCTATCTCTGCTTAACCGCCCATAGGGTTCTTTTCAGAAATTACTGTTATTATCCTTCCTGTATTTGCAGCTGCTCCGGCCTCGGATGCCGCTGGAAAAGAGTATTCCCCCTCTTGGGTTGGCCAGTCGGCAGAAGAGGGTAGCGAAACCGACAGCGAAGATGATGACTCGATCCATGAGATGATGTCGAGCGACGAGGGACCGTCTGACTCTGAAGGGGAGACTCACGCTCCTGAAGAAGCATCGGTCGAGATAGGGTCGTCAGCCCAGGGGGCTTCTGCCCAAGGGGAAACATCTACCCGTGTGGTGGTTGATCCCTCGCCCCATATCTTGACGACCGTTGAGGTCGCGCTCAGATCCGTGGTCGAGACCCCGATGGTGCCGATTTGTGCCTCAGCCTCAGCGGTGTCTGTTACTACTCCCCCTGCTATGTCTATCAGTGCTTCGGCCCTGGCTCTGGTGACGACATCGGTAGTCGATGAGGCCACCCTCTCTCCCTTGGCTCGTTCACGCAAAAAGTTGGTGGATCGAACCATTGCCAGCCTCCAAGACACCCTTGAAGACAGCATCAGGCTCGCATTGGAAGAAAGCTGCCCCTTTGAGGAGTTCAGGGAGGCCCTTCAATATCATGTGGGCTTCTTGATCAGGATACTGGGTCCCTCCTCCGCCAATCCGTACTTCAAACGTTTAGAGGAGGCAGAACGAACCATTTGATAGCTGCTTGCCCTTCACGCCATAAGTTTCGAGATCCTTCATCTTGCGTCCGGCGAGGTCCAGATAGCATTGGAGGAGCGTAATCATAGACTGGAGGAGACAACGTCGTTGGAGGCAAGGCTGACGAAAGAGCTGGAGCGTGCTACGGTTGAGAACGAGCGAATGTGCCTGGCGCACCAAGAGGCTGATTCCCATATCTCCCGCCTGTCTTCGAAGATAGCGGAGACCAAACAAATCATCGCTAATGCGCAGGCCTTATTGGCTACCAAGGAGAAGGCTCGCGAAGACCAAACAAATCATCGCTAATGCGCAGGCCTTATTGGCTACCAAGGAGAAGGCTCGCGAACATGTGATAGGGGAGTTGGAGGAACTCGGGTCTCGACAGCAGCTGGCCGTTGACGCTATTAAGGAGAAGGGCTGAGCCCTCAAGGAGGCGAGGCACACCGTCCAAGACTTGCTTTCACGCTCTGAAGAGGATATTCGTCGAGAGATCCTGAGGAGGATCGAGCTCAAGCGCGCTGAAGAGATTCGCGAGTTGGAGTCACGGCTGAGAGATTTGTAATTTGCTTCTGATTATATCGTTGTATTCAAATCTCTCTTAATGAATGGAATCGTGTTTTTATCCCAGTCATTGTTCCTTTTATTCTGTGTGCGCACATTTTGTCGCTGGTTATAGCGGGCGCTGTCAAATCAACCGTTGGTTGATTCGTACCGGGTGACTCCTGGCCATGGGCAAGTCCCTGCTGCAAGCGAATTTCAGCCTTAGGTGGAACTGCGAATAGTTCAAGCTTTGCTTGAATCCCAATTGGGTTCAATCTTCAGGCAAACTTGAAAGTGGTTCGAACCCCAAACGTGATTAAGCCTTAGTTAGGCAGATCGTAATAGTGTGTGGGTATGAGCCTTAGGGCGAACTCGATATATGTGAGTTTGCCTGACGAATTCAATTCGTAGGCGGGCCTTGTTTTTGGTGGGCCACATGCCTACCAATTAAGACGACGTAGGCACGTCTTTTCCCGTTAAAGGTGGTGTAGTGGGGGTTCCCCATTCTTCGCGCCCGACCTAAACCGTTGGCCAGAGATCATGTTGGAAACTAACACATCTCGATCGTTCGTGTGAGATCTGGTATCACTTCGCCTTATCTATGACTGTTCGATTCGAACGGTCCAATCGAACGGTGGGCGTTCACCCATGCCATGTATTTAATGCCCCTCCTTCTGCATTGAGGGGTGCCGTGGCTTTAGTTGTCTTTTCAGAAGAGAAACACATGCTTCCTTTTTGCTGTGCTTGTGATGGCACCGAAGGTGAAGAGGACCACTTCGAAGAAGGGCAAGGGGGTTTCCTCCTCTTCCACTACCAAAGCTGCCGCTGCTGAAGGTACCTTTGCGTCTAGGTCCTCGTTCAGTTCGATTATGGGTCTGGGAGCAAGGTGATACCCCCTGCTCATAACCCCCTTCTTTTTTTTGCTGTCGTGCTGTTCGGGAAGGAGTGCCCATCACCGGAGAGCGGGGGACTGAGCCCATACTTGTTTCCGACGACGAATCCGAGGGAGCCACGGCTTCTACCGCTTCGCAACCTGTTCCCCCTCCTGGAGCGGAGCCTTGCCTTGAGGTTCCTCCTATTGTAGTGCTTGCTCAGGGTCAAGAGCCCATTCCCTCAAGCTCTCTATCTCTACAGGCTCGTATCGAAGAGTTTGAAAATGCCGCGAGGCAGGTGATTTCCCTCATTGGCCTTGGCCTTGGGGTCTATGCTGACTTCAAACAGTCCCTCCTGGATCGCATGGTCGATCTCAGGCGGTTGGGTGAACATTGTCTCTCCGCACGTTGCATGTAGAGGCTTCTCTATCTGGAATCACGTCTGACGCGCCTGGAGACTCTGCTGCAAGGGGGTCCCGCGGTTGACGTGGAACGCTTCTTGTCTCAAGTTCGGCGTCGGGAGGCATGGGAGCAGGAGGTCCGCTCGAAGGAAATGGCGGATTTGGAGTCCCATGTCACCTTCCTGGTGGACCAGTAGCGCTCACTAGGGGAGCGGATAGGTACTTTCACTTCCACCATATCCCGTCTGAGGGCTGAGTTAGAGCTTGCGGAGACGACTCTAGGGGGGCTCTGATCTAAGAGCCAGAAAGTTGATAAGGCTGTCGAAGAGGCGACCCGAAACCTTCAGCGCCAGGAAGACTCTGTCGCCACCTTTACCTTCGAGGATCGGACCCAGAAGGAAGCTGCAGACAAAGCCCAGACGGACCACGCCAGAAGGGTGGCCAAAGTTAAAGCGGAGCTCGCGTCTTTCAGCCTTTTGGACTTGGTTCTTCGTGTTGAGCAGTGTTAAGACATTTGGCGTTAATGATTTGTCTGATTGTAAAATCATAACTTTGTTCAAATGTATTGTCTTAAAACTGGGTGAATGATGTGCTCGTTTGGTTTTCCAAACGTGTTTACGCATATTCTCTTTTTTGTGTTGATGTTGCCTTTCGGTCCCTTAGCTATACATGAATCTGAGCCCTGGGTGAATTCTAGCTAAAGGCGAGCTCAGGCGAGTTCAAGCCATGGGCGAATTCTGGCCGCGGGCGAAGGTGAATCCAAATCGTAGGCGAGTTCTGACCGAAGGTGAGTTCATAACCATGGGCGAACTCTGGGCAAAAACGAAGTTAGAGTCGTAGGCGAATAAGGTGAGCCACGTGTCGGGTCGCAGCATCGTGTGCTCGCTAGCTAGACTGACATTGGTATGTCACTTCGCATTGAAGGCGTCATAATGGTAGCTCTCCGTCCCCTGCGCCCGATTAGACCGTTGAACGATGTGCGTGCTCATTATATACGTTGCTCTTTCTTCTAGTTAAGGAGGTCACCGTGCTTGTCTGCCCTTTCTCATTTTTAATGGCGCCGCGCTCTAAAGCATCCGCCCCGAAGAAGAAGGTGAGCGACGCCTCTTCTTCAACTGCTGCACCTGGCCACGACCCGGAGCCTAAGCCTTCGGATTTAGCCAATTTCCTGGTGGACCAGTAGCGCTCACTAGGGGAGCGGATAGGTACTTTCACTTCCACCATATCCCGTCTGAGGGCTGAGTTAGAGCTTGCGGAGACGACTCTAGGGGGGCTCTGATCTAAGAGCCAGAAAGTTGATAAGGCTGTCGAAGAGGCGACCCGAAACCTTCAGCGCCAGGAAGACTCTGTCGCCACCTTTACCTTCGAGGATCGGACCCAGAAGGAAGCTGCAGACAAAGCCCAGACGGACCACGCCAGAAGGGTGGCCAAAGTTAAAGCGGAGCTCGCGTCTTTCAGCCTTTTGGACTTGGTTCTTCGTGTTGAGCAGTGTTAAGACATTTGGCGTTAATGATTTGTCTGATTGTAAAATCATAACTTTGTTCAAATGTATTGTCTTAAAACTGGGTGAATGATGTGCTCGTTTGGTTTTCCAAACGTGTTTACGCATATTCTCTTTTTTGTGTTGATGTTGCCTTTCGGTCCCTTAGCTATACATGAATCTGAGCCCTGGGTGAATTCTAGCTAAAGGCGAGCTCAGGCGAGTTCAAGCCATGGGCGAATTCTGGCCGCGGGCGAAGGTGAATCCAAATCGTAGGCGAGTTCTGACCGAAGGTGAGTTCATAACCATGGGCGAACTCTGGGCAAAAACGAAGTTAGAGTCGTAGGCGAATAAGGTGAGCCACGTGTCGGGTCGCAGCATCGTGTGCTCGCTAGCTAGACTGACATTGGTATGTCACTTCGCATTGAAGGCGTCATAATGGTAGCTCTCCGTCCCCTGCGCCCGATTAGACCGTTGAACGATGTGCGTGCTCATTATATACGTTGCTCTTTCTTCTAGTTAAGGAGGTCACCGTGCTTGTCTGCCCTTTCTCATTTTTAATGGCGCCGCGCTCTAAAGCATCCGCCCCGAAGAAGAAGGTGAGCGACGCCTCTTCTTCAACTGCTGCACCTGGCCACGACCCGGAGCCTAAGCCTTCGGATTTAGCCAATCTACAGATCCATATAGAGGAGCTGGAGGGTGCTGTGAAGCAGGCGATCTTGGTCATTGATCAGGGCCGTGGTGTCTTCGCGGACCTGAAGTAGGCCCTCTTAGATCGGGTTACTCGAATTCACCGTTTGGGCGACTACAGTCTCGCTATACGCTATTTGATGAGGCTCACCGATCTTGAGTCACTCATAAATAAGCTGGAGAATCTACGGTAGGCGGACTTGGAGTCCGAAGTGGAGTCACTCTTGGTTTCGGCTCGTATTCGCGAGGTGTGGCAGCGAGAGTGCCGAAGGCGAGACATAGAAGACAAAGAATCCTTTACCACTCGCTTGGATCTTCGTCGGAGTCTATTGCAGGCCGAGATAGAGGGTACTGCTAGCTCGATCCCTTTGGGTAGGATTCCGTATGTTGAAGGAGAATCGATCTTGACGGGTCTGCGCGTTCAGATTGAGACCGTGCACGGTGTCCTTGCGAGGGATAGACGCGGCCTTCTGTCATTGTGCCAAGAGGATGCCGCCGTTAATGCTTCCTTCGAAGCAAGGATCTGGCAGGAGGCTGAGGACGAGGTTCGTACCTTGCATGCGGAAAGGATAGCCGCGGTTAGGTCCGAGCTCGCGTCCTTCAAACTCCTAGAATAAGTTCGAAAGATAGGTGTAGATTCAAGATGCCCTATTCAATGTTTTGTTTCTTGAATGTAATGTTATGACTCTCTTGATTGTAAAGTCGTAACTTTGATCGAATGTATTGTCTAGAAACGGCTAATGAAATTCGCGCTTTCCTGGCTCTGAGATGCTGCACACACACTCTTTTCATACATATTTTTTTTTGCGTCGCTATTCAGTGTCTAAATCATACGATAGGCAAGCTCAATTGCTGGCGAGTTTATGCCGTAAGCGAAACTCAAGCGCAGGCGAGTTTATGCCACAGGCGAAACTCGATCACTAGTGAGTTTGTGCTATGAGCGAAACTCAAGCGCTAGCGAGTTTGTGCTTCGAGCGAAACTCAAGCGCTGGCGGGTTTGTTTGACAGGCGAAACTCAAGCACTGACGAGTTTGTGCTACAGGCGAAACTCAAGTGAAGCGAATTTACGCCACAAGCGAAACTCAAGCGCTGGTGAGTTAGAGCCACAAGCGAAGTTCAGCGCGGGCGAGTTTGCGCTACAAGTTTGCATGTGGACCCAAGTAATTGCCAGCTAGGGTGATGTGGGAGCGTCAGTCTTTATTAATTGTGGAGTGACAGAACGCTTCACCTTCCGCGCTCGATCTGAACGGTCGGTTTGGAGTCCCAAGAGCCGAGGCTTTTATGAGCGTTAGGTTCGAAGCGTCGCTGGTGATCTGAGTCGTTCGATTTATTTGAGGCAGCAAATCTCAGCCGTCGAATCCCCGTTATATAGTGTGTTCGCAACTCTCTTGGTAGAGTTCTCGTGCTCACGTAGTTTCTCGGTTTGGAGTCCCAAGAGCCGAGGCTTTTATGAGCGTTAGGTTCGAAGCGTCGCTGGTGATCTGAGTCGTTCGATTTATTTGAGGCAGCAAATCTCAGCCGTCGAATCCCCGTTATATAGTGTGTTCGCAACTCTCTTGGTAGAGTTCTCGTGCTCACGTAGTTTCCTCATCAGCCAAGGCCGTGGTAGATGCTACGACCTGCTTCCTCACGTCGCCGATTGTCTTGAGTAGATCTAGCACCTAGGGGGCACCCAATTGGCTAGGCGGTGCGGGAGAGAGCTTGGTCGCTTGGGGGAACTCCTATATCGTCTAGAGGAACTGGTCCAGGCGAAACCCAGTGACGAGCCGACGTCACTTCTGATCAGCGCTCGGATCCAACGGGAGTTCGAGCTCAAGGATCGGGAGGAAAGCATATCGGCCAAGGAGGCTCACGTCGCGCGTCTTCGCAGGAGACACCGTGACTTGCTGGACCAGATGGACGCATATCTTGATGCCGCCTTCTTCTTGGACGTCAGGTCCCTTCAAGGAGAGGAGAACCTGAAGAGGCTCGAGTGTGATAAAATGCAGGTCTATGGTGCTATCGAGGAGGAAGCGAAGGCTCTTCAGGTCCTCCGGCAGGAAGAAGAGGACGCCGAAGCCGCTCTTGATCAGCTCCGTCAGACTGAAGAGGAGAAGGTCGCGGCTTGGCAGGCCAAGAAGCTTGAGGCGGTTAGGGCCAAGATAGCCTCCTTCAGCCTCTCGAAGCTAGTCTAGGCTTTTGCCTTCCTCCTTTTTTTTGTTGTTCTGGTGCTATAATTTTAGTGATGCTTATTGTATCATTGTCTAAAAACATAATGTGTGTTTTAAAACTCAGCTTGGAATGGCTCTTTATGCTTTTGTTTAATCTTGGTTTTACATGTATAGTCTTTCTTTATCTTCTGGCGTTGATCTGTGCTTAGGATTACTGGTTAGTCCTTGATAGCCATCGTGTTGGACTCGCCTGCGCTGCTTGTCGCCCGAGTCGAGTCAGCTATACTATTTTTCATAGTGTGGCGGGCCTTGCCAGCTAGGGCGATATGGGCGCGTCATTCCTCAATAATTGTGAAGTGATGGAATGCTTCGCCTTCCGCGCTCAATCCGAACGGTCGGTTTGGAGTCCCGAGAGTCGAGGCTTTTATGGGCGTTGAACTCGAAGCGCCACTAAAGATCTGAGCCATTCGATTTATTTTGGGGAAATGAATCTTAGCCGTTGAGTTTTTGGCTATATAATGTGTTCGCCATCCCGAAACTTTGCCTGAAAAGAATTCTTGCAGAGGCTTTGTTGTCCCGAACCATGGCTCATGAGACTAAACCGAGAGCTTCCAAGGGCAAGGAGGCCGCTTCCTCCTCTGGTGCCGTCGACGCTGCCTCGCAGAGGGCCGCTCCTAAACCTAACCCGACTCTAGACCTCCTCAAACGGTTAGAGTACGATTTTCGAAGGGCGGTCGCCCTCATCAGCCAAGGCCGTGGTAGATGCTACGACCTGCTTCCTCACGTCGCCGATTGTCTTGAGTAGATCTAGCACCTAGGGGGCACCCAATTGGCTAGGCGGTGCGGGAGAGAGCTTGGTCGCTTGGGGGAACTCCTATATCGTCTAGAGGAACTGGTCCAGGCGAAACCCAGTGACGAGCCGACGTCACTTCTGATCAGCGCTCGGATCCAACGGGAGTTCGAGCTCAAGGATCGGGAGGAAAGCATATCGGCCAAGGAGGCTCACGTCGCGCGTCTTCGCAGGAGACACCGTGACTTGCTGGACCAGATGGACGCATATCTTGATGCCGCCTTCTTCTTGGACGTCAGGTCCCTTCAAGGAGAGGAGAACCTGAAGAGGCTCGAGTGTGATAAAATGCAGGTCTATGGTGCTATCGAGGAGGAAGCGAAGGCTCTTCAGGTCCTCCGGCAGGAAGAAGAGGACGCCGAAGCCGCTCTTGATCAGCTCCGTCAGACTGAAGAGGAGAAGGTCGCGGCTTGGCAGGCCAAGAAGCTTGAGGCGGTTAGGGCCAAGATAGCCTCCTTCAGCCTCTCAAAGCTAGTCTAGGCTTTTGCCTTCCTCCTTTTTTTTTGTTCTGGTGCTGTAATTTTGCTGATGCTTGTTGCATCTTTGTCTAAAAACATAATGTGTGTTTTAAAACTCATCTTGGAATGGCTCTTTATGCTTTTGTTTAATCTTGGTTTTACATGTATAGCCTTTCTTTATTTTCCGGCGTTAATCTATACTTAGAACTTTTTGATTGATCGCTGGCAGTCACTGTATTGGACTCACTTTCGTCGTTTGTTGCTCGCCTGAGTCGTGCTAGCTATACTGCTTTTTGCAGTGTGGTGGGCCTTCAAGGGGTTTATCTTAGACTTAATTGCTAAGATTCTCTCTCGCCCTCAGCTGTTCGTAGTGTGGGGTCGGGTTGATTCCGACTCTCGCGTTGTAGTTTAGGCGGGTTTGAGACGTTAAAAATTAACAATCTAACCCAAATAGAGCGATTGTTTGTGCATGCGACCTACTCAGTAATCCTAACAATAACTCGCCATTTGGCGGTTTTTTTGTTCGAGGGATAACTGGAGCATGTCGTCTGGCAAGTCGCCCTTAACGAACATTGCCACTTAAGAAGATGATGATGTCCGAATAACTGAATCGTTCAGGGACGTAGGAGTATGACGATTGATTGTTATAGGAGCCATCATATAGTGGGCTACTACCCATCGATTGTTCTAAGAGAATATTAGAATGCTCGGAATAGGTCGGGTCGTTCAGGGACGTATGAGTGTGACGATCGACCGGAGCAGCAACGCGTCGCGTGGTAAGTTACTACTCGGGTAGCGTCATTTGCGGGGAATGACGGAGCCTACTACTAGAGGTAATCATTAACCCGATAGAATCTCGTTGCGATCGGAGCAACTATGAGGACCTATCATCCCATGGGAGAGGATTGATAGGTTGATATTGCCAGAGGTGATAGTTAACATGACTGGATTGTTTGTCGCGAGGTGAGCGACTTTGTGGGCTCACCATCCTATTGGAGAGGATTGGTAAGTTGATTTTATCAGAGGTGATAGTTAACATGATAGTAGGAGTGGTTCCATCGTCCTATTAGAGAGGATCGACAGGAGAAACTTGGGGGAGACCATCAGAGGTGAAGATTAACTTGATAGTTGATTTTGGTCCTAACCGTAGGAAGGTTTGACCGAGTGGCGATCTAGGTTACAATTAAGAACACTGTACGTAGTGTCTTGTATAGGGTTTCCCGTCGGAGTATATGAAGTAGGAACAGTTTAGCCTCATGTACCAGTTGGAGGGGTTGAGGACCAGTTTAGACTCATGCACTCGTGGGAGTTTGGAGGGGCAGTTTATACTCTTACACCAGTAGGAGTTTGAAGGAGAACTAAGGGTAGTACTTTTTCAAGAACTTGCCGTTGATAGGCATCATGATCTTGTCGCCATTCGGTTTGATGAGACGATAAGCTCCATTCGAAGAACTTGCCGTTGATAGGCATCATGATCTTGTCGCCATTCGGTTTGATGAGACGATAAGCTCCATTCGAATAGACTGTCTCTATCACAAACGGTCCTTCCCATTTGGGCTGGAATTTGCCCTTCTTCTTGGAGGTGAGAATCATCGATCGTCGAACGGCGAGTACCAATTCTCCCTCCTCGAAGGATCGATGCTTGACTTTCTTATCGAAGGCCTTAGCCATTCGAGCTTGGTAGAACTCAATATGTTGTTGGGCTTCAAGCCGCCTCTCATCTAACGCTTCAAGTTCTGTGAGGCGTCGTTGATGATTATCCTCGGTTGTCATCCCTATAGCTAGGGCGACACGGAGGGATGAAATTTGAATCTCTAATGGTAATACGGCCTCACAGACATATACCAACGAATAAGGTGTGTTGCCGGTAGGTGTACGAACCGTTGTGTGATACGCCCATAAGCTCTCGCCTAGCTTCTCGTTCCAATCGCGTTTGCTATTGGAAGTCAGCTTGGTTAAGATCTTAACGATTGTTTTGTTGAAGGCCTCGGCCAAGTCATTCGCCGAAGGGTTATAGGTTGTAGAGGAAAGGTTCTGTATTCGGAACTTGTCACAAAACCGGGTGAACGCATGACTGACGAATTGTGTGCCGTTGTTATGAATGATACGTCGAGGTATACCATATCGGTATATGACATGATGTTTGACAAACTTAATCACGTCATTGGTTTTGACTTCTCTTAAAGGGACGGCTTCGGTCCATTTAGAGAAGTAGTCGGTGATCGTGAGGATGAAGCGATGACCTCTTACCGACGGCGGGGATATTGGTCCGACGATGTCCATCCCCCATGCTTCGAAAGGCCATAATGCCGTTGTTGGGTGTAGGTCTTCAGGAGGTCGATGCATGTAGTTAGCGTGGATTTGGCACGTGTGGTAACGCTTTACGTAAGCAACCACGTCACTGACCATCCCAGGCCAAAAGTAGCTCATCCTCCGTAACCGATCCCAAAGCTTAGGTCCGGGCTGGTGAGCTCCGCAAGTGCCATCATGGGCTTCGCGTAGATCTTCTTGTGCTTCTGTCTTTGAAAGACATCAAAGTAACAAGTCGTCATACGACCTGCACTACAACGTCTTTGTGGTCGAATCGTAGTAGAACCTTGAGGCGCGTCGGCAGACAGACTCTCGCACCCTAGCGTCTTCAGGCAGCATGCCG
>NW_017972549.1:677-6026 GCF_001876935.1 Asparagus officinalis | reverse complement strand
GGACCACGATAAAGGCCCACCACATGCAAGAAGGGCGAAGGTAATGAGAAAAAGCCACACTACTCAGCATCGCCGTCAGCGACTATCTTCTACACGCTGCTGTGCTGCATGGGCAGCGCGGGCCCTTTGCGACGCAGGCCCAAGGCAACCTCCTCACGCGGCTTCGCTTCTACAACCCCTTCTGGTCCTCGACATCGGCCACGCCGGGCCGTCGTCCATTCCACCACCCCCCCCCCCCCCCCCCCCCCCGCCACCCCCCCCGCCCACCGCCCCCCCGCCCCCCCCCCCCCCCCCCCCCCGCCCCCCCCGCCCCCCCACCCCCCGCCCCCCAATTCGGAGCCTACCAATCTACTGTCAACCCCTCTTCGCCCTTCGTCAGAAGTGGGCCGCTGGCAATTCTTGGCGCTATTCCACCTTCATCAGCAAAGACGTGCGCATTCCTTTGCACGCCGCACAGGTAGGGGGGGGGGGGGGGGGGGGGGGGGGGGGGGGGGGGGGGGGGGGGGGGGGGGGGGGGGGGGGGGTTTGTAAAGTGCTGAAAACAAACGCGAGTACGAATTGGAGCTTAGGGTTCTAAATTTCTAATGTATATAATGTTTTAATTCTCGCCTTAGAAATCTTCAAAGTTCGAGCAGCTATGATATATTATTTTCAAATATTCATAAGTATTTAGCGGAATACTAAAGAATATTTTATTTAGTGATAATTTTGTTCCTTTGGGAATTATGATAGTAAGACGGCCACGAGCTGAATTTGGTTAAATTTGTAACAGAACTTAAAGGAAAAAAAAAATTATATGTGTGTACTGAGTGGGTCAAAAATACATCAATAATTGTCTGCGATAATAGATAAGTCTAGTATGGGGGATCAAAATTTAAATGAAGGGTTCATAACAAAGCGAATTCTGGTTTAAATTCCATCTGTTTGTGAATCGAAGAATACTGAAATGTCATTTATAAGATTGCCGAAACTAACAACCGAATCAGATATAATTGATTGATTACCTTGCACCCCTAACCTCCAGGCTGAACATCTTCAGGCTGACATGGAGGACGGCGCTTTGTGGCGGCGACCACCTGATTATCCAATGCTGATGCGCCGTTGCTTCAAACGACGTGGTCGGGTATCTTGGGGCGATCTGATTCTGGCCGTTGACCGGTGTTATTTCCGGTGGAGATGTACATTGTACAGAAGAAGGTGCCAAGTGGAGCCACGAGGGGGTTTGTTTACAGGTGATGAGCTTGGCTTGTTTGATCGTGTCGAGTGGCTGCTGCGGTTGGATCTATTGCGGGGTTGTTAGTGATCTTAAGGATTATATCAGGCCGTTTAAAGACGAGTGCTATTAGTTAACAGTTAATGGGACGCATGGCAAAAAGCTGTTAGCAACTTTAAATTAATTTAAAAATTAAGTTAAATTGTAGCCTAGTTGTCTCGGTGTGATTGTCAATCGAAGGGAACATGTTAATGGAAGAGAAGGTGGTTGCCTTATCCCTAAAAACTGTATATAAATGTCTTCATCTCTATCATTAAACGTAAAAACTCCATATATGGGTTGCTTGTGATTGCAGTGGCCTTTTTGATTGTTAAAATAGCAGAATAAAAGGCTTGGATCGACAACTTTTGATTCAGAGATCTTTTGGCAGGCAGGGTTTATTGCATCTTCGTAGATAGCCGCTACCCGATTAATTTTCTTGGACCTGAAAAAATGGATCCCATCATCCACGTGCAAGTTAGACCATACAATTACTGGCAATAGGGCCTGCGGCCGGATTTTATCCCGGATTGGAGATTCGTTTGCCAGAGTTGTCTCGGCTCGAGCCGCCCAACCACAAACGGTTAAATTTGCGGTGGCGGCCCTTTGAGTGTAATTTAGGAAATAGCGTAAATTAATGGGTATGAATGAGTGTAGATTTGGGAATGAGCCGTGACCATCTACTACAAATTGACGGTTAAATACTATGACTTTCCTTCTTAATGGACTAAATATTTGAGCCGGTGCTAGTGTTGCATTATAATAATAGTAAAGGAGGTTATGTGATGGGAACGCTTTGAGGTTTTAGTTGGATGTCATTAAATAGATATAATGGTACAATTAAAAGGCTATCTCTTCATGTACGCTATGTAATTAAGCATGAAGTATTATGTATATGATTTCATGTATGCATGTATGAGGGTGTATTTATTACTGTTAGTTTTATTTAATTGAGGGTTATGAAAGGGATTTGAATGCATGTACGAGGGTGTATTTATTACATTTAGTTTTATTTAATTGAGGGTTATGAAAGGGATTTGAAGGAGTATGATTTATGATGTATGTATGTGTTATGTATATGCATGCATGTGTTTTATGTATGCATGTATACATTTTAGAGGGTGTTTTCGGAAGAAATGTTTTAACATACCAACACACTTTTATAATAGTATTAGATTTATAGAACTGACAGTTTTATTTAAGAACAATTTTAGTTTTAGGGACTTATTTTAAAAAAAGGTTATAACAGTGGGCGATCATTATAAGAAAAATATTCAATTACAATAACTACACAATAATAATTAATTCATACATTTCTTTTTAAGCAGTCTTATTATACAATTTTATTTTTTAACGTATAATTTTATTATTTAATAAAAATTTAAAACTTAAAACATGTACATTCACATGCAAATCACGTGCATTATACTAGTATATCTATACATACAATGTATATGAGCTGACAGCCTATTCTGTAAAATGGGTTGTCAGCTCAATGCCATATGAGCCTTTCTGCTAGCCACGTTGGAGTGAGACACACATAACAATGAGCTAGCAGTTCATTTTGTAAAATGAGCTACCAAAATATTGTGAAATGAGCCTATATATGTTTGATGGTTTGTGAGGTGGCGGCTCATTTAGCAAGATGAGCTACCAAGAGAGTAAGTGATGAGGCCCACAACTTTTTATGTGATAACTAATATAGACCTCATCACAAGTACACATCTTGATAGTATATATTGTAAAATGAGCCTATATATGTTTGATGGTTTGTGAGGTGGCAGCTCATTTAGCAAGATGAGCTACCAAGAGAGTAAGTGGTGAGGTCCACAATTTTTGATGTGACAAATGTGGACATCAACACATGTACACCTCTTGATAGTACATTTTGTAAAATGAGCCTATATATGTTTGATGGTTTGTGAGGTGGCAGCTCATTTAGCAAGATGAGCTACCAAGAGAGTAAGTGGTGAGGTCCACAATTTTTGATGTGACAAATGTGGACATCAACACATGTACACCTCTTGATAGTACATTTTGTAAAATGAGCCTATATATGTTTGATGGTTTGTGAGGTGGCGGATCATTTAGTAAGATGAGCTACCAAGAGAGTAGGTGGTGAGGACCATAACTTTTAATGTTACAACTAATGTGGACCTCATCACAAATACACCTCTTTATAGTACATTTTGTAAAATGAGCAGCCGTTACACACACACTGCGCACACACACACACACTAGGTGGATTGCACATGCAATGCACATGATATATTTTTTATCTTTAATTTAACTTTATAATTTTATTTAGGGAATGTTGGTGTAAAAATTTATTGAATGTAAACAATGAAGCAAACATATAGACAAAAACTAAATGCTCATAATGTTTCAACAATGAAATTACAATTAGGGATAAATTGGGCGCTAGTACAGTGGATGCATCGTCAACAATAGAAAACAATGAATAATTATATACATGAATTGCATCTAATATACAGATTTGAATTGTAAATTTTAGCTTAGAACAAAGCAATTCTAACGATAAAAACCACAGGAATCGAACGATCTCTGTACTCGAGCGAGAGTAAAGAGTTTCTGCTCAGATGAAGAAGATTGCCCAAAATAAAAGTTAAACTGTAACCGAGAATTTTTTTTTGAGAGGAATATTTTTTTTCGAAGGAAGAAGAGAGAAGTGAGTTGGAGAGATCTTTTCCTTTTCGTTTCTATGTCTTTCGAGTAGAGTTTTCGGCTGTATATATAGGGTTTTAAAGGGCCATTACAAACCCCGAACGTTACCCAAAATCACGCATCCGTTACCCAAAAAACCGTGCAGCCGTTACGCATGTTCTCCATGTGTAAAACATGTAAAAAGAAGTTGAAAAATTCAAAATGTGGCATGTGTGTGGGGGCGAGATGTGGCGCGGCGAGCGAACGCGCGCGCGCATGATATACAAAGCCCAAACAAATGAAAGCCCAAAACACCACCTTCTTTGGAACCCTCAAAGCCCAAAGGAAAGAGAGCTAATTTAAACAACCAACTATTCATCACACTAAGCAATGTGGGACTATTCATTGAAGACAAAATTGCCTTTTCTCCCACAACATAGCCAACAATTCAAGTGTAACATTGACTAGCCATTTTTGAATGTGGATCAAGTCAAGCCACGTGCTGCACTCAGTGAAGAATTACAGGACATACGTTGTGCCAAGTATGAGGGATATGGATCCTCCCACTACAAAAAAAAAAAAAGAAGAAACCGCTACATTAGTATAACCGTCAATTTGTTTAGTAGATGGTCACGGCTCATTCCAAATCTAACACTCATTATACCCCATAATTTACGCTCATTTCCTAAATTACACTCAAAGGGCACCACCGCAAATTAACGGTTTGTGGTTGCGCTGGCAAACGACTCGCCAATCGGGAAAAGATCCGGCCGCAGGCTATTGCGTGAATTGTATGGCTAACTTGCACGGGATGATGGGATCCATTTTTTTCAGGTCCAAGAAAATTAATCGGGTAGCGAGCTATCTACGAAGATGCAATAAAACCCTGTGCAAAGAGTCTCTGAATCAAAAGTTGTCGATCCAAGCCTTTTATTCTAGCTATTTTAACAATCAAAAGGCACTGCAATCACAAGCAACCCATAATGAGTTTACGTCTTAATGATAGAGATGAAGACATTATATACAGTTTTAGGATAAGGAACCACCTTCTCTTCCATTAACAGTTCCCCTTCGATTACAATCAACACCGAGACAACTAGGTACAATTAACTTAATTTTTAATTAATTAAAGTTGCTAACAGCTTTTGCCATGGTCCCATTAAGTTAACTAATAGCTCGTCTTAAACGGCCTGTATATCTTAAGATCACTAACAACCCCCGCAATAGATCCAACCGCAGCAGCCACCGACACGATCAAACAAGCCAAGCTCATCACCTGTAAACAAACCCACCTCGTGCTCCACTTGGGCACCTTCTTCTGTACAATGTACATCTCCACCGGAAAATACACCGTCAACGGCCAGAATCCGATCGCCCCCAAGAACCCGACCACGTCGTTGAAGAACGGCATCAGCATTGATATCACGGTGGTC
>NW_017972549.1:0-667 GCF_001876935.1 Asparagus officinalis | reverse complement strand
GCCACAAACGCCGTCCTCCATGTCAGCCTGAAGAGGTTCAGCCTGGAGGTAGGGGTGGCAAGGAATCAATCCAATTATATCTGATTCGGTTGTTAGTTTGGCAATTTATAAATGACATTCAGTATTCTCGATTCACAAACAGATGGAATTTAACCAGAATTCGTTTGATTATGAACCCTTCATTTAAATTTTGATCCCCCATATGACTTCTATTATCGCAGACATTATGATGTATTTTTGACCCACTTACACACATATAATTTTTTTCCCTTTAAGTTCTGTACCAAATTTAACCAAATTCAGCTCGTGGGTCTCTACATCATAATTGCAAAGGAACAAAATTATCACTAAATAAATATTCTTTAGTATTCCGTAAATACTTATGAATATTTGAAAAATATATATTAGTGCTCGAACTTGAAGATTCTAAGCGAATTAAAACATATATACATTAGAAATTTAGAACCCTAAGCTTCCAATTCGTACTCGGTTTGTTTTCAGCACTACGTACCTGTGCGTGGTGAAAGGAATGCGCACGTCTTTGCTGATGAAGGTGGAATTAGGCCAAGATTGCAGGGCCCACTTCTCGACGAAGGCGAAGAGGGGTTGACAGTAGACTTGGTAGGCTCCGATGAGGTGGATGACGACGGCGGCGTTGGCGATGTCG
>NW_017972548.1:0-2140 GCF_001876935.1 Asparagus officinalis | reverse complement strand
GTCTTCCTGCCTCAGGCAATCGTCATTGCGCCCTTTGAGATCTTCCAATCATCTCCATGGAATGTCGTGGTATATCCTTCGCCAGCCAACTGGCCTACGGATATTAAGTTTTTTCTCAGGTCGGGAATATACCTGACATCCTTCAGCTCCCATACTAACCCGTTCAACTTAATTTTCACCACGCCTTTGCCTATAATAGCACATGGTTGATCATCACTAAGATATACGTATCCAAGATTTTTGGGAGTATAATTCTCGAAGAATTCTTTCTGAGAGGTAGCATGGAACGATGCTCCTGAATCTAACACCCAAGATTCCTCCTTGCTCTCCAAAGAGCATATCAATGCGTCGTCTCCTCCTGAAGTGGAGGTGACATTCACCTCTGCCTTCGCCTCCTTCTCCTTCTGTGCACTCTTGCACTGATTCTTGTAATGCCCGGTCTTACCACAATTGTTCGCGGGAAAAATCGTAGCTTTCTTTGTTATTGATTCCATTGTCATCTTGAGTTACAACTTTTTGGTCGTGGTGTATCCTTCGCCAGCCAACTGGCCTACGGATATTAAATTCTTTCTCAGGTCGGGAATATGCTTGACATCCTTCAGCTCCCATACAGACCCGTTCAACTTAATTTTCACCACGCCTTTGCCCACAATAGCACATGATTGATCATCACCAAGATATACGTATCCAAGATTTTCGAGAGTATACTTCTCGAAGAATTCTTTCTGAGAGGTAGCATGGAACGACGCTCCTGAATCTAACACCCAAGATTCCTCCTTGCTCTCCAAAGAGCATATCAATGCGTCGTCTCCTCCTGAAGTGGAAGTGACATTCACCTCTGCCTTCGCCTCCTTCTCTTTCTGTGCACTCTTGCACTGATTCTTGTAATGCCCGGTCTTTCCACAATTCCAACACTCGATAGCCTTCGAGCTGTTGCTTGGATTCCTTGATTTGGACCTCCTGTCCTTTGATCTACCTCTGAAGTTTGATTTGCCTCGTCCGTTTCCTCTGGTTGAATTTCTACCTCTTGACTCTGTATGCAATACTGAAGAGGTTGTAGCTTCACCCGTTTCTCTCCGTCGGATCTCCTCACTGAGAACCAAATCACGAACGTCGTCAAACTTCAACTTTTTCTTCTTCGCTATGTTGAACGCAACATTGCGAGTCAACGTCAATCTGATAACTCCGAGGGCTTGTCTATCTAGAAGGTTCCACTCATCTGCCTTCATAGAATCTGGCTTCTTCCCCGATAGTGGTTGATACAGATTTTTCTGATACAGATAATCCTCTATCTGCATTTTCCAGAATCCGAAATATGTTCCATCAAATTTCTCAAGTCTCAGCTTTCCTTCATCTGCGGCCATGGCTCCCACTTGAATCTGACTTCCTCTAGATCGTTTCACGCTCTGATACCAGTTGTTGGGAATTAAACGCCTAAATCCCTAATGCAACAGAAACGCAGAATAGAAAAAAGTACACCAAGATTTACGAGGTTCGGCAACTGCCTACGTTCTCGGGAGCCACACAGTCAATTTCTTTTTATTCAAACAAGAATTATAATTTAAGAGCAGATCAAAAAAGATCTCTCAAATGAACACTGTAGCTACAGTGTTAATAAATAAAGGGAATAAACCCTTTCAAATCTCTTTTGAGAATAAATGAAGTCCACAATAAATTCCCTCTTTAATTTCCCCTCTCTCTCTTCTTAAATCTCCTTTCAAGCACTGTTGAAAGCTGAGATTAAAAGGAAAATCGCTGCTGCGATTTTAGGGCAGATCGCCGCCGCCAGAAGAAAAATCGGAGGGGGAGAAAAAGCACTAGCCCTAGGGCATCAAAGGGGGGCTTTTATAGGGGATCACGACAGGCTGGCGACAGCCTGTCGCCAGCCACGCGAGCGTCCACGCTCGACGCTGAGGTCGAAGTCGTCAGACGCGGACGTCGGAGTTCGAAACGCGAAGGTCGAACTGCCAAGACGCCGAGGTCGGGAACGCCAAAATTCGAGCTCGCTGCGCCATCCCTCGAGCTCGTCGGAGCTCCTCGCCGGACGGAGGTTGGTATCCACCCCCAAACTAACATTTCAAACTCTGTATGAAGTGCTTGAAGTTGTTGCCTCTTTGCTCTTGCAGAACCTTGGTACTTC
>NW_017972547.1:0-14368 GCF_001876935.1 Asparagus officinalis | reverse complement strand
TGATAAGATTAAGTGTTTTGACGTCATCTGCACTTGATAACCGTCCAGGCGCACTTAAGGATAGCTTCAGAACAGTTGGGGAGGTCCTGGGACGAAAGAATTCTAATAAAACATCGAAATCCATGTTTTGGGAGGCCAAATACGTCGTGGTGACTCGGAGCTATGCGAACCACCATTTGGTGACTCGCATGGGTGCGAGTCACCATTTGGTGACTCGTGCAGGTGCGAGTCACCATTTGGTGACTCGCATGCGTGCGAGTCATCATTTCGTGACTCGCATGTGTGCGAGCCACCATTTGGTGACTCACATGCGTGCGAAGGGAAAATAGGATTTTGAGACATAAAACTCTTCAATATGGAATTACTCGCAAACCAAGGCTGGAGATTAATCACTAATCAGTCATCCCTTGTCTACCATGTTATGAAGGATAAACCTTTTCGGACTGGGAATTTCTTAGATGTTGAGATTGGAAATAATACATACAATATTGGGAGAAGTATTCTAGCTAGGAGGAAGCTTTTATCTAAGGAGATTCAATGGCGTATTGGCGATAGAAACACCATGTGTATTTGGGAGGATCTATGGATTCCGGTGCCATAGTTTCTTTGAGCCCATCTTGTATTGTAACATTGCTGGGAGGCCTATGTTGGTAAATAATTAATTGATCAAGAAAATAGGTGTTGGTTGATGGACATGCTTCAAAAAAAATTCTTGGCCCATGAAGTTCAAGTCATTTCAAGAATTGCTTTTAAGTATTACCACGATTCAAGATTCTTTCTTGTGGAACTACCATAATTATGGCTCGTTCACTATTTAAAGTGCGTATAAATTAGCAGTTTCTTTACAGAATCATTTGGATAATAACTCTTATGCGGAGTCGTCGAGTTCCAGAGATTTAAACTACTAGAAGAGAATTCAGTTTCTCAATATACTAAATAAAATAAATGTATTTATATAAAGATTGAGTTACAACTTTCTACCAGTAAAGCATAATCTAATTCTTTGCGGAATGTTGATAGACCCGCAGTATGTAGCTTGTGGTAAGGCAAGAAAAGATCAATATCCTACATTGTTCTTGTGTAAAATAGTAAGAAATGCTTGGTTGGGGACTGATTTATCATGGCTCTGGAGCTACGAAAGACAACCTTGATTTTTGGATTGGATGCAATTAGTAACAAAGACAACGAGACTAGAGAACTTGTGTTTTCAGCGAAAGTTGTTTCCATTGCAGATTCCATTAAAACTTCGATCGTTTACAAAGAATTACAATGAAAATAAAAGAAAATATAACTCTCGAGAAAATAACACAGAAATTGTTTATCAACTCCTGCTTTTGTGGGACTTTGCCTATGCCGGGAATGCTTTAGTTCGTGGACCACCGATTCGTAGATCGAGAGGTTGTTTAAGGATCTCTCCTTCGTTTATCGAAGTAAAGATCTGAAAACAAATATCTTATCGATGTAAGATGTCCGTTCTTCCAAAGATCAAGTCTGAGCTTAGATCTCTAGGATTCACCAAATGATGCTTGTCAGAGGGTGAAAATTCTCTCTTTCTTTCTCAAAATCACCAAAGACTCAAGTATCTTCTGCTCCAAAAATGCTCTCCCTCCCCTTTAATTCGTGCCTAGGGAGGTATTTATAGGGCTCTCAGTGCACCACAGTTGAAACGGAGGCGAAATAACTGACTGGCCGTTTTCTCTTTGGCCGCTGCAGTCTACACTGCCGCGGCTATTGGCGCGGCAGTGTAAGCTGCCGCGGCCGAAGAGGCAGTTATCAGCACGTTTGATCGTGCTTAAAACCGCTCTCCCACGACTTTTAACCACCTTTTTTCGTGGTTTAACTGCTTGTCCACGTCAGCACACGTTCTGTTTCTGGTATGCTGCCACGTGGGCCTCAAAAATCATCATATAACTGTTTCGTAACTGCTGCAACACTCCTTTAACATAGCCGCGACAGCATATAGTGCCGCGGCTTAAGCGCGACAGCTTGTCGTGTCGCGGCTGAAGCGCGACAGCTTGTCGTGTCGCGGCTTGGGCGCTGCAATCTAGGGTGCCGCGGCTATGTTAAAGGAGTGTTGCAGCAGTTACGAAACAGTTATATGATGATTTTTGAGGCCCACGTGGCAGCATACCAGAAACAGAACGTGTGCTGACGTGGACAAGCAGTTAAACCACGAAAAAAGGTGGTTAAAAGTCGTGGGAGAGCGGTTTTAAGCACGATCAAACGTGCTGATAACTGCCTCTTCGGCCGCGGCAGCTTACACTGCCGCGCCAATAGCCGCGGCAGTGTAGACTGCAGCGGCCAAAGAGAAAACGGCCAGTCAGTTATTTCGCCTCCGTTTCAACTGTGGTGCACTGAGAGCCCTATAAATACCTCCCTAGGCACGAATTAAAGCAGTTCTTTGTTGAGGAAATTGCGTAGAATGGTCTGTGAATGGCTTCAATCCTTGACTTCTTTATCTCTTAGTCTACTCAATGCTTTGTAGAATAGCTAAGATTCCTCCGGTGCTGCGTTTATCGCGTGCCCGTCGTCGAAGTCTTGAATCAGAACTGTTGTTGAAAAATAGAGAAATAGTTTATACTCATATGCTCTATTGGAGTGTTCGGGAAACAGTTTAACCTCATGTACCCGTTGGGAGGTTCAAGGAGATGCAGTTTATACTCATATACTCATCGGAGTGTTCAGATGTGTATTCCAAATACAGCAAGAGATGTATGTGTTCAAACGTCGAAGAATTATCGTGCATGCACAGTATTTATACATGCCAGAGTGAACCATGGTGTGTTAGCTGCCGCGGCAGCTTACACTGTCGCGCTTTAGCGCGGCAACATAGACTGTCGCGCTCGAGCGCGACAGTGTCGAGTGCCGCGCAGCGCTTCGGCCAGTCAGATTATAACTCTGACGTTTGGGCTTCTTCGGGTCACCTTTCCCCGCCTCTTTGAGTTCGAAACCTCTTCCAAAACCCTATAAAAGGATTTTTTCTGGTTTTTCCCCTTTCCACCTCTTCATCTTTGCGTTTGCTCAAACAAAACCTAGGGTTTTAAGATCTAGGGTTTTGAGTTCTCTTTGATTTTGATCTTTTCCCTTGATCAAACTTGATTCTATTCTCCCCTGGTAAGAACCGAGCCTATCCCTTGTATTTCATGTTTATTTTGCTATTTAATTCGAGATTTCATCTCTAAACCCTAATTTTCTTTGATTCCAGGTTGATTTCACCATGTCTCCAAAGAAGACTCGTGGTTCGAAGGGAAAATCAGCGGCACCAGCACCTGAGGATGTCGAGGCTGCAGTTCCATCCTTTGGGGGTAAGTTTCTTCCACTTCTCTTCTCTGAAACTGTTGATTTTGTGCATATAACCTCGTTTGTCTCCGTTGAGAGGCATTCGGGAAGAGTTGACATCCCCCACCGAGGGGATTGACGCTTCAAAACACATACCTTGTTCAATCAAGGCATGTACCACAGTTAAGACACGGGTATTCGTCGAACTCGTGCCTTTTCAAAATCAAGAGTCGCTGTTCAGTTACCGCGGCAGCTCGTACTGCCGCGCCTGAGCGCGACAGTGTATACTGCCGCGGTAACGCGCGACAGCAACAACTGCCGCGGCTACTTAGTGAAGGTTTTCTCGTCTGTTAGCCTTTTTGGTCCAACTGTTTTCCAACCTTTCTTTGCAGTCCCCTTTCCTTCTGTGGCCTTCTCTGATAGAGAGGATCCAGGTCAAAGCGGTACTCTTCATGCCTCTTTCAACGGCGACTTTCTGGTTAGAGAGGCTCGCCAATTTAGCGAAAATCGTGATAATAGTATTCCAGAGTTGGTTCGTGAGGGAGGTCGTCGTACCCTGCGCGCTCTTTTGACTGATTCACCCCTAACTCCAATTCGAGATTCTACTGAACCGTTGAAGAAGACTGATTATCTGTTCGGAGATTCGGTAGAAGATCCAGACAAACTTTGCCGTGGCTCTGAAATTTGGTTGAATGAACATGAAGGTTCTTTTCTATTCCTTCCTCCATTTCCTCGACAGTACTCCCTTCTGCAATTGAGGAATTTGGCTGTTTCGAGGGAAATGACGTGGCACTTGACAGAAGACCATGAGCACGTTCATTGCGGCTATATTGGTAAAGATATTAGCGCTCCTGGCTCCGTCGGTAGGCCTGATGTTCGTGGTCTTCACCCTGGTATATTTGGACCAGATGGTGGGCCCCAAAACGAACTGATGATAAGGGCCAATACCGTAAAGAATAAGCTCGCTCGGGTTGGTCGAGAACTTCCCATTCCAAGATTCAGGTGTTATGGATGGGTTCACTCTCTTCCTGACAAATGGTGGGCTAGGATGACCAAATACGTACTCCATCGTTGGGATCAGGAGTTGCGGGATTTGGGATTATATGCTCCAATCCGAGCTAGTATGCATGGTCTCCCAGTGAGTGCAGATCATTTTATGGCTTTGTTCGAGTCTTATATTCCGGAGACCAATACCTTTCTTACCAAGTATGGGGAATTAGGGCTTCCGCTCCACGAAATGATGAAGGTATCCGGATTGCCATTGGGGAATACTCCTTACCAAGAATATTTTCCTAATAATCGTCAGTTGATGAAAATGAAGAAGGCCTGCTCTCCTGCTTATGACATCCTCTGGGAGTTAACTTGTCATTATCAGATAGCGATAGCCAAGATTGAAGTGAAGAGTAAGAAGGCGGCTCGAGTCAGTTTAAAACAGTTCGCCGACTACCTATTTCAGAACCTTGAGAGCCCGACCGGTGAAGAAGTCTGTGAATCACCGATTCTGACCCCTTCTGACGTCAACCAGCTAATCACGAAGATTAATGCTCAGTCTTACAGAACTGAGTCATCTGAAGGTGGTTTTCTTAAGGGCACCAAGTTCAACACTTTCTTGTGGCAAGCCACAAAGAGAATGAAGCCTGCAACTCTTCTTTCCGGTTATCTGGCCATTTGGCTAAAGAGATGTGTAGTGCCGCATCAGTCTTCTGAGGCGCTTCCTCTTGAAGTTCTCTTTCCCGCCGTGCAACTAGTTGTCAGAGGCAGGTTATCTCTTCTTTCTGCTATGATTGCTGACCTCCATAGCGGTTTGCGTAACCTAGCCAACACCTTTACCAAAGTGGGTGCCGAGCCTTCAACTAAGATTCCTTTGTCGAGCGTCGAATTTCCGTACACCTATTTGATGGCGTGGCTAGTTCTCCATCGATCGGACATGATGTCAGCGCCTGATGCGTCTGATCCAGAAATCCCCTTGCTGCAGCTCTTAGAAGGATGTAAGTGGTTATATCCTTCCCGACCATGGACTGACCGTGTGAGGCAATTCAAGAATGCCAAATGCTGGGAATTCTATAAGTGTTTCCCTCGGTTTTCTGGTGCCTATAATGACACGCTTGTTGACGAGGAAATGCCTGGGGCTAACAGGACCTCTCTCGATACGGGTAGTTTTCATTGGCTCATGAACATTCGCCCAGGCTATAATGTTTTTCGATCGAAGAACATTTGCAGGATTGAGCCTTATTTTCCTTGCCGTTTTGCGCGACAATTCGGCTACGATCAATTGTATATCGGGAATCCCAATAAATGGTTGATAAACTGCGGAGGCCTTATTGATGGGGTACGTGCCTGGTTCTGGAATGTTGCTGGCTGTACCGGAGCTCGATTTAGTTTGCCTGTCGCTGAGCCTGGTCTTTACTTAACCTTCCTCTACTGCCGGTGGATTTTAGCCGCCAATACTCCTCTTGCGAAGAAGAAGCTCCACGAACTGGAATCCGAGGCTGTAGTTCGGAGAATTGTATCAAAAAAAGGAAAGGAGCCCGCTACGTCTTCTCGTAAAGGAAAACAGGTAGCTGATTCCGAAGAGAGCGACGACTTCGAGACATCCAGCGAAGAGGATGAGACCCGAGGCGACGCAGAGGGTGATGTACCTTTGTCTCCCGTGGCTCACAGGACTCGTCGAGCTTCTTCGCCCAAATTACCCGGTGCTCCTTCAAAAGGTATACAAATGAAGGAAAAGAACATTCCCCTGTCGTCCTCCAACAAGATGACCTTGAGATGGCTTTCTCAGGAGGGAGAGGCAGAAGAAGAGGAAGAAGAGGTTGCCCCGCTTATTAACAGGAAAAGATCTCGGCTTACTGCTCCTTCTGAGGTTCAACCTCAGCCGACTCAAGGAACCGAATTACGTACCAAGTTTCGACATGAAAGCTCCGAGGTTCCTCGAGATTCTCGTGCCTCGAAGAGGATTAAAAAGACGGCTCATCGGGAACGCCAACTTTCTCCGTTATTTGAGGAGAAGTTTACTCAGGATCTTCCAGTTGATGAAAGGGGTAAAGTTTCATCTTCATCTCCTTTCTGTTATCTTATTTCTTTTTTGAATAAGGCGTCGCATTTATTCTTTTATCATTGCAGTTGAATCAGAAGAGGAAGGGGAAATCGTGCCCAAGCCTTCTTCTCCGGGTTTAATGGATGTTGATGAATCTAGCTTCACTGAACAAGTGCACAAGGCTATGAACGAGGAACCCCTTCATATGGACATTGTTCCTCCTCCAGCCACCACATCGACCTCGCCAACCGCAGATACAGGTACTGATGTTTTCTCCTTTGGGGGACATTTTCGGAAGATAAGTGAATCAGAACGTGTTCCTCTCCTACTAACTTGTGCGCTTTATCTTCTTTTAGTTAAACTAAAGGAGGTGAGTGCGGGTAGTAGCGCTGCTAATCCCGCAACTATTGTTGAAGGTAATCTCACTTTATTTGTTTTGATTCTTTGATAGTTCTTGTATATGTGTTGACGAGTTCTTCTGTTTAACAGACATCACAGTCGACGAACCGGGAGATATCGAACTTACCCATGATATGGGTATCGGAGATTTCGATGAGCGAGACTTCGATCTTGACATTTCTGAAGATGTACACCAGGAGATCTCCGATATACTATCAAATCCGGTTCCATCCGCTACTGCAGGACCAACTACTCGAGTTGATTCAGCTGAAGCAGATGCATCAAAAGGTATACCCTTTTAGACTCCAGTTTTCAACTGTACTTTCATCTGTTATTGTTCTTGAAGGACTGAAATAAGAATTTTAGACGTAGGACCAACTAACGAAGTTGATGCGTCTACCGTCATCGGTGAATGTGATCAACCTGAAGGTCTGGGTTTCTTACTCTTGGCAAGTCCCCCAGCTGAAGTTGAACCACCAGTCACTGCTCCCCCGACTTCCGCTATTGTCGAAGCTGAACCTGTTGTGCTTTCTGCTCCGACTCTAGTGGATCATGAAGTAGGAGGGTCAAAGGATACAGCGGGAGAACAACCCCCTGCCGCTTCGACTCAGCTTGGTACGTTTTGTCTAATCGTGCTTTGAAGTTGGATTAATACTTGCGGAGTGATCATTCATCCTTTTCTCGTTGACAGAACTTGTTCCTCAAGATTTTGTCGCTTTGGATCCGAAGCCATCAGGTGTTTCAGGTGAACAACCGTCTCCTATAGTAACTCAACCGACGATCGTTATTCCTGAACAGATCCCTGTTGTTATAGAATCTGCTCTGACCTCAACAAGCCAAGGTAACTCGGTCGTGAATTCTTCCAGCGAGCGTACATATTCTTGTACTTAACTTATTTGTTCTCTTTGCAGCTATTTCTTCTTCATTGTCCGAGCGGATTCAAGTTTTATTGGCAGATGAAGATCCGGACAAAGCTGCCCTCTGTGTTGACGTCCAAAGCTTCGTTCATTTCTTAAACGCCATGGTCGATCGGATTCTTCTTAAAGGTTCACCATTTGAACTTTTCAGGAAGTCTCTCGATCGCCATGTATCAGGAATTAAAGAACAGGGGTGCACCGAATTATCTAACTCCATAGAAGCTTATTTGGTCGATCTTAAACAACACATTGAACAGTTACAGAACTTTCGAGTTGATGGCGCACCTTCTTACATCGCTTCCGAAATGGACCTGAGGCTACAAGCATGGCGTGATTCTCAGAAATCCGCTGAATCCGAACTTCAAACACTGAAGACTCGCATTGATCAACTCCGGGTGAGTGCTGCCAAGAAAGCTCAAATCAAGGTAGACCTGTATCGTGATTTGGAATCACGTCGGACAGAGGTAGCCCAGTTAGAGAAACGACTTGCCGAAGCTAAGGATGCTTGCGAATTTTTGGAGTCTGATCTAGCAGAAGTAACTCAAGCTGAGGTGGATATACTCCGGCAACTTAATTTCCAGAACAAGACTTTTGATGACAAAGAACAAGAGGTTGCCAGAATTCAAAGTATCGATGAAAGAAAATTTAAAGCCAAACTGATACCTGAGCTCGAATTGGCTTACGCGACAAAGCTTTCTAAATTAGAAGATGAATTCCGTCATTACAAATTATTGTAATTTTGAAAACATGCATCTTTTCTTTTGTGCTGCTTTGCTTGAACTCTTTTGGTTAATACAATGAACTTTTCTTTTTTATTGAGATTTTATTATGATTACTCATTCTTGTTTAGAATAAATAGTCATAATACTTATAGGATTTTTGGCAAATCCTCAGCCATCAACGGATTTGATATGCCTTTACCAACTACCGTTTGAGTCGGGCTAGTATGTGAATTATCTAAGTCCGTTTCACATATAACGTTGCGCTAAAAGAATTAAACTCTTTTAGGCTTTGAACTATCATATTGAATATGTAGGCTACATGTGTTAGATGTAGGCTTATCTCTAATAAGGGATAGAGATAACATCCCCCATGTGATATGGATTTTAAAGTGTGAATAGGTTGCGCTTCCTATATAGGACAACGAACCCGAAATCAGAGAGGAAGAATTTTATATTCTATCTCCCGGTCTCTTGTTTGTTGGTAGAGATAAACCCAGAATTGGAGAGGAAGAATTTTATATTCTATCTCCTGGTCTCTTGTTTGTTGGTAGAGATAAACCCGGAATTGGAGAGGAAGAATTTTATATTCTATCTCCTGGTCTCTTGTTTGTTGGTAGAGATAAACCCAGAATTGGAGAGGAAGAATTTTATATTCTATCTCCTGGAGCAAAAGAAACTCGAAGTGGGATCTTCACTTAGAGAATCTGGATTGACCTGAATAATCCTAACTGTCGTAAGGTTTGATTACTCAATTCGAAAGTGGATCTTTCGTTCGCAAAATGAATCGAAAGGAGATTTTGGTTGTGGTCCTAACTGTAGTAAGGTTTGACCAAGTGGGAGTTTTGAGGATCTCTCGTTCATGGAAGGAATCGAGAGGGGATTTTGGTTTTGGTCTTAACTATTTAAAGGTTTGACCAGGTGAGAAATTGGAATAGGGTACAAATAACAATGAGTTCGTTGATTTGCACGAACTACTCGATGGGAAATTTTGATTTCAAACATTTAACATGAAATAATTTGTCAACTGACACCGACTGACGATGATTGCTCAATCCGACCGGTGGAGGTTTCATAGCGTGAAATTATAAATTATTGAATCTCATCTTCCATGATCACATTACAGGGTTTTGTGCCTATCTCAAGAAGGACATCCCGTTGCTTACTTCAGTGAGAAGCTTAATGACACTAGGCAACGTTATTCCACTTATGATAAAGAGTTCTATGCGGTGATACAATCTCTTCGACACTGGCGTCACTATCTGCTCCCACAAGAATTCGTCATATATTCTGACCACGAAGCTCTTCGATATATTCACTCCCAAAAGAAGTTGAACGCTAGACATGGTCGATGGGTTGAGTTCCTCCAGGATTATACCTACACGATCAAACATAAAGCGGGAGTAGAAAATAAAGCCGCCGACGCACTCAGTCGTCGCATGCACCTCCTCTCCACTTTGAGTGCGGAAGTTATCGGTTTTGAGAAAGTCAAAGACCAATATGAATCGTGCCCTGATTTTAGTGAAGTTTATACTTTGCTAAATGACGGAGTGATCCGTGAAATTGATGGCTTTCTCCTAAAGGATGGATATCTTTTCCATTTTCGCAAGTTGTGTATTCCCGACACCTCCCTGAGAGAATTCTTAATTTGGGAATTACACGCTGGAGGCCTTGCAGGACATTTTGGAAATAACAAGACTGTCGAGGCAGTGGAAAGTCGCTTCTATTGGCCAAGTATGAAACGAGACGTTGTTAGACTAGTGAGTAGATGTCACATCTGCCAATTGGCAAAACAACGTAAACAGAACACTGGTTTGTACACTCCTCTCCCTGTGCCAAATTGTCCATGGCAGGATGTTAGTATGGATTTCGTGTTAGGACTCCCGAAAACGATTAGAAAACACGATTCTATCTTTGTTGTTGTGGACCGCTTCTCCAAAATGGCCCACTTCATACCATGTTTCAAAACTTCCGACGCTTCTCATGTGGCCAAGCTATACTTCAACGAAGTTGTTAAACTGCACGGGCTTCCGAAAACAATCGTGTCAGATAGGGATGTTAAATTTACAAGTTATTTCTGGAAAACCCTTTGGCACAAAATGGGAACTAAACTTCAATTCTCTACGGCCTTTCATCCCCAGACTGACGGTCAAACTGAGGTAGTCAATCGGAGCTTAGGTAACCTTTTGAGATCGCTAGTTGGTGAGAATCTTAGGAGTTGGGATCAACATCTGCCTACTGCTGAATTTGCTTATAATAACTCTGTTAATAGGTCTACAGGTGTCAGTCCAGCTGAAGTCGTGTATGGTTACAAACCTAGACAGCCTATAGATCTTATCCCCGTGTCTGCACATCATAGAGTATCTGAGTCAGCATCTGCATTTGCATCTCGCATTCATGACTTGCATAAAGACATCAGTAAGAAGATCAATGACAGCAATGCTAACTATAAAATGCGAGCAGATCTAAGAAGAAAGTTTAAAGAATTTAATGTTGGTGATTACGTGATGGTTCGGATACGTCCGGAACGGTTTCCTCCGGGAGCTGTTAAAAAGTTGCATGCGCGAAATGCAGGACATTTTAAGATTCTCAAGAAAATTAATGATAATGCTTATGTTCTCGACCTTCCCGAAGGTTTTAATATTGGTTCGACTTTTAATATTGAGGATTTAGTAGAGTACAAAGGCCCACATTTTAACCCTGACAACCCACTGGTTGATGAGCCTACCCCTGAGCCTATTTCTGAGAGCTCCCCTTTACCTCCACTTCCCCAGATATCACCCACATATACAGCACATGACATTGATACTATTATTGATGATAACATTGTTTCTACTAGCAATGGTGGTATCCGCAGGTATTTGGTACGTTGGAAAGGACGACCTGAGTCAGATGACACTTGGCTCGATAGGGATGACTTACATAGGCTGGATCCAGATCTTCTTGAGCAGTATGACAGCCATCTTGATTCACACTCGACAGGGTCGAGTTCTCTCCCACCTGGGGAGAATGATGCGGACATCCAGGAGCATACACGGGATTTTCGCCGTGTCTACCAACGTAGGAGACGTCGCGCGCCAGCTGTGCACCAGATTCCTATCATCTGGTTCTGATTGATGACAGATTTAGTAGCTGAGATTGATTGATTAGGGTCCCTATTTTTGTTGCATTTTGAATTTTGAATTTGATTTTGAATTTCAAATTATGGTTTAGATTTGGCAAGTAGTTAGTTTTAATTTTCTGATATTTTGAGAGAGATTCTGTGAGATTTCCAAAACTGTAATCTTTCTCTTTAAAAGAAATTGCTATAATCAGAAGAAGGCATTGAAGAATAAAAACGAAAATTATCTTGCTTGATTGTGGTGTGAAACCCTAGCAGTAATCTCGTTTTCTTCCCTGCAGAAATTAAAAGAAAAAAAACGCATACAAGAAAAATCGCCATTGTTCATCGTCTTCAACCTCCAACCCATTCCTTCAAACCCACGAATCCAGCACCCCTCCTTCCCCCCCCTTCTTCAACCAAACCCCCACAGACCTCATCCCCTCCCTCGACGCAACCACGACCTCTCGCTCACCCCAAACGGCCGCCGCCCTGAACCAGCAAAGTCGCAGCTCCTCCAACTAGCCAACAACCGCGGCCGCACTGCACCTCCAGTCGCCGTCCGCCAGGCCCGCCGCCGCCCTCCTCCTCGTCGCCGCCGCCGCCTGTTCCTCTCCCTCTGCTGCACCTTCTTCTATTTTCTCAGAACAAAAGAAGAGGAGTATACTGAGATCGGTGAACTCCTTTATTCAGGCCCTATTTGTTTGATTGGTTTATTTTGGGTCAGATCCGAACCGGATCAAGTTGGTTCAGATCTGTTTTGGTTCATTCGTATTGTTAGACCGCTGAAGCATCGTTAAAGTCCGATTTTGTTGACCGTTGGTGTATGGCTGATCATGATGCTGATGACGGAATTGTGCTAGATCCAGAGACCGGCATCGTAGATTTACAGCTTTCCCCGTGGTTTGATTATCAGTCATTCGAGAGCGTGCCCGAGTACGTTGAGCGTGTGACTCATCAGATCGTTGACAGCATAGAGAGTAGCTTGGGAATCAGTTCGTGGCACCGGCGTTTCCATCCAGATACACCGCTCCATCCGAATTACGCCGCCCTCGGTGGAGAGCTTCCACCCCTCATCTTTGGCGTATACGAACCACCTCCAGAGGAGCTTCCCGTCGAACCAGTTCAACCCGACGAAGGTTCAACTTTCTTTCGCCCAATTATTTACGGAACTGCTATTGCTTGCATGTTGCTATCAATATTATTATCGATCGTATTTGTGCTGTATTCAGTTTGATTAAGTGAGCGAGCGAATCTATTGCTAAGTACTTTTACTTATCTAAATATTACAATTTGAACTGTATTGAGAGAACGAATCATTACATTTATTTTCTGGATCATTTACAAAGATTTGAACTTAGTACATTGCAACTTTTGCTTAAAACCCATCGAAAGCTACACTTTATTCTTGAGCTTCCTGCATAGATCAATCGCTGATTTGGCGAAGCATTGCTGTTGTTAATCTTCATACCTGCATCACATTGTTTCGCATCACCTCCCTTCCAAACAAGATTAAACTCTTGTACCACCCTACCACCATTAAACAACTCCAAACTATGAGGAAACAATTCCAAACCCCAACACCTACACCAAACATTAACAATGCTAACCAAAAATAACTCTGAAAATAACTCATCAAAATAAAAAGATAACCAAAGAAACCATACCAAATCATCCTTTATAGCAAGAGAGACTTGATGACGATGACCCGACAATAATGGTGGTAGTCTGACTGGCGACCTGACGATGATGGCTGATAACTCGAAGCCAACTTGCCGGCGATAGGCAAAGGTGGCCAGACGGCAACGGCCCAACATCGTGTGCGTGGGGGGAAGTGGGGTGGAGGGGCAAGTGGCGAGGGGAGACGGCAGTTCAAGGGTCAAAAAGCTAGGGTTTGAGGAAAAGGCTATTAAAATTTTATTTTGAGAATATAGCTTTGATACTATGTTAGATAGAAGGCTTGCTTCAAAGGATTAACTCTGAGATAAGGGATCTGTATGTCAGAATAAAAAATACTTAATAACTTTCATAAAATCCTGAAGATTGAAATATACAAAATCTATATAAACTATGTATGCACGCGGCCATACTGAAAGTACATAGAAGATTCAATGACTGCTTTTCCCCTAATCCCCCAATAGCAATGCTTAAACCTCCTTATACACCAACAAAAACTCACATATATTCAAAATAGCAAAACATAACCATCGTCAGTCAATCATCAATCATAACTGGCATATCATCCGTTCCCTGTATTACTTCCCTCCCAATTGTGGCCTCTTGAGCAACACCTTCTCCTTGAACATCCTCTGGCAACCTTGTTGCATATTTGAAACCTCATCACTCCCAATTTACCATTTTTTATCGGCATAATAGACTTTATCCATAGCATGTTTCTAGAAACACGATCGTTTCCTTCAGCTAAAAATTCTAGCTTAAGATTTTCATGCCAAAGATTTTCATCATCTTTCTACTTAAAGCATCATTGCACCAACTTCCATATTAAGCCCAAAAAAGTTTACCCAGTCTTTTTTAGCAATGTGAGTATGAACTTTTGTTGTTGGATCTTCAAGGATAAGTCAAGCGCAACATAGTCCATTATTATATTGAAGATCCTCACCCAACCATGGTTTAGCTGCTACCACTCTAATCATGAATTTAGACCTCTTTTGTGGCTTATCATGATGAATGGTATTAATCAAGGTCGCAAATGAAAGTCTCATAGTCGTAGTCGATCACAGTAATTTCAAGAGTATGAAGTGTGCAAGTCAAAAGGGACCGTCCTAAGCTTGATGACATGATGATTGAAGAGAGAACTGAGGGGATGGCTAGCGGCTAAGGTCTAGTTATGGTTTGTTTTGGAGATTTTGTTAGAGAAGGTGATTGCGAAGCTCTTTCATGATCTTAGTTGGAGAAGATT
>NW_017972546.1:5316-41561 GCF_001876935.1 Asparagus officinalis | reverse complement strand
TTGACCAAGATGGGAATTTAAGACGATCCTAACTGTTTAAAGATTTGATCGTTCAATTTGTGGACCTCTCGTTCATAGAACGAATCGAGAGGAGATTTTGGCTTTGGTCCTAACAAGAGGTGATCGAATCTCATCTCAGCAAAAGAGTATTCGGAAGTCATAGTAGGAGTTTAGTGTTTATCCCTTTGTTCATAATGATCGGGGTTATCCCTAAGAATATTACATTTAACATTCTTCCGGGAACTTCCCGTTACATGAATTATCTACCCCCAGCTTTCTTTGCAAAACTGGGTGTAACGGTGAGTACGTTATCCTCAGTCGCATGGTGCGATTCGTCGATCTCGTCGCCTCGTTGGTTCGTCGGTTTGTGCCGAGCTGTGCTAAGGGACCTATAAGCAATTTTATATGCCTAAAACTGGGTGTAACGGTGAGTACGTTATCCTCAGTCGCATGTTCGGGTTATCCTTAAGAATATAAGATTCTCCAGGAACTTCCCGTTACATAAATCATCCACCCCCAGCTTCCTTTGCGAAACCGGGTTTAACATTGTACTTAGTTGGATGACCGAGAAGCAGTTTATACTCATATGCTCTTTGGAGTGTGGGGAAACAGTTTATACTCGTGCACCCACTGGAGTTGTATGGTCGTCTTTACTCGACTTCTTTCGTCGTTATGACGCCGGAGTCAATTAGGGCTTGGATCTTGTTCTTGAGTCCAAAGCAAATCTCGGTGGGATGAAGAACCCTTCTGTGGTACGCACAATAGTTTGGATTGCCTTCGGGGTTGTTGTTGCGATGTCTGGTTAACGTCTACAACCGCTGCATGTGCCTTTCCTTTACCACGGGAGGCGAAGTTTGAGTTCGGAAGATTCGCCGTCGGTTGGCTCCTCTCGGCTTTCTTCCTTCGGAGGAAGCGTTCGGCCCGCTCTCCGCGCGTCTTCAACTCTTTCTAAGTGTTGGACGGTGCGACTCTCATAACTTCTAATATCTCAATAGATAGGTTGTTATGTTCCTTCGGAGGAAGCGTTCGGTCCGCTCTCCGCGCGTCTTCAACTCTTTCCAAGTGTTGGACGGTGCGACTCCCATAACTTCTAATATCTCAATAGATAGGTTGTTATGACATGTCTGGAGGATGAAGTCCTCTGTGATCGGATCTCGGCAATTCATTGCTTTATTCCGAAAGCGCTTGACGAAGTCGTCGACTGTCTCGTCATCTTCTTGTTTCTCATCGAAAAGTGTCCTGCATATCGTCCCAGTTGTTAATACTTCCGGGCTTGAGACGGCGGTACCAATCGAAGGCCGGCCCGCGAAGGGTGCCAACGAATGACCGAACCATCAAGGCTTCATTACCGGAGATCATACCCAAGTGGGACTTAAAGTAGATCAGATGTTGAGTGGGTGAACCCTTCCCGTCAAACGGTGTGAAGTTAATCAAGTTGAACTTTGCCGGGTATGCTATTGAGTCCCACTCTCTTGGATATGGACATGGAATGTCAGTCCTCTTTACCTCTTGATCAGACATTAGAGCGTTAATTTTACTCTCGAGATCTTTTATTTTCCCATCCTCGCTCGTATCGGGCTTTGGACGATTCTTAAGAGGAATAACGGGGCCACCCCCAGCGTTGTCGTCTTTAGTGGGGCCACCCCCAGCGTTTTGGTCAACGAGAGGGTTATCAGGATTAAGACGTTCATCCACATCTGAATTGCTACCTACTTGGTTAGCAGCGTTGCGACGGCTGGATTCACCCATTTGATTGGAAAGAGCCTGAATCTGTTAAATCCTTGCTTCTGCTTGGCTAGAGCATCCTCAACCATTTTAGCTGCTTCTTCGGTGTTAATCATAAACACTTCGCGGGATTGCCCTGGGCTAGATACCGTATTGTTAGAAGCGACTGCAGAGTTAGCATCCGATGCTTCATCGTCCGAGGATAACCCTCTCTGCATTCTTTGGTAGTCCCTGCGTCTAGTGGTCCCTGATCGCAACCGGGTTAGACGATGAGATATAAGCGGGTCAGAGCTAGAAGGTCGAATCGACTTTCCCTTATCAGCCATATTTATTGTGACTTCCGGGAGTTCGTCACCTTGAACAACCGATCTCTTTTTACGGAGACGCTTTGGTTTGGACTTCGTCATTCCGTTGGAGATCCTCTCGGATACGGAGACCCTCTGCGGAGCGGTCTTGGGGCAACTGCACGCTGATAATAGTGCCCTGATTAGTTCGGCGCACGGGTAGTGAGATTTGGTTTCTCGGGCATATCTCTTCTGAGACTCGTTCATACCCCCAGCCCGATAGTACAACTCATCGATCAGATGACCGGAGCAACCTATCGTGTGTTGACATGACTCCCCTGGTATAACGAATAAATATTTTCCGTTACAAAATATTTCGGTTACAAAATATTTATCACATGTTAATTGTTCAAAAATAAAAATTATATTTTAATTATTTAAAAATAAAAATGTAGCAGATTAAGGGCCCATTAATCCGGAGCTGCATTCGTGTCCGCAGGTCGTGTGCGCGCGCCACCCGACCCGACCCGAACCCGAGCCCGAGCCCGGCCCGGCCGGCGCGCGCGTGTGTGGTGTGGAGCATAACCTTTGTTTTCTTCTAGGCATAGGAGAGAAAGGGAAGGCTTATAAGGACCCCTTTTTTCTATCCCATTTCCTATGTGGGACTAAACTTTCCCTCTTTTCCTCTACAAAGTCAAGTTTTAAGTTATCTTTTATTATATAATTCCAACAATCCCCCACATAACTTAAAACTTAAAATAGTTCAGAAATAACAATAAAAGAAATAAATACGATTGCTGGTTCCCTTATACTATGTAATAGGTGGAGGTACCTTTCGGTTTGAACCTTCACTTAGTGACAGTTGTATAGATCCGTGAGAGCTTGGTGGACTTCGCCTTGAACCAGTCTCATTTATCGGATTTCTACAGAAAGCACACATAGTACAGTTTTGAAGAATTCTAAACGGGTTGCGCTATTATCGGCCTTGCGCAGGTATCTTTCATGTGTGTTACTAGGGAGCAGCCCTGATCCCATAGTCGCGGCCTCACAACTACACACATATAGGTGAATCCTAATAAGGATGCGAGCAAGTAAGCATCCTGCCTCATGGGTCTTGGATTCATTAAGAGTTAGACTCAACCTTTCACTTGCTTTTTATGAGCACTGATCATCCTAGGGATGGGAGCAAATAAATTCAGTGCTCCTCACAATTAATCACTCATTCAGTTTGTTTCTACCCATTGAACCTCTGCGAGGTTGGGTTGCCACTGCAGTGATTTTTCTTATGGGCTTAACCCCATCCCCCTCGATGATTCTAGGACCACTGCCCTAGATAAGCCTTTAGTTAAGTGATCTGCAAGATTTTTCTCTGATCTTACAAAATCTAAGGCTATTATATGGTTTTTCATCTTATATCTCAAGGATTTATGTCGCACTTTCAAGTGTCGATTCATCTTCACATTTGCATTCTCTTGATGGCATTTGTCAATCGCTGACCTGCAATCACAATGAATAGAAATGGCTGGTAATGGTTTTTGCATTAGTGGAATTTCAGTTAGTAAATCTTTCAACCATTCAGCTTCTATACTAGTAGTATCAAGAGCTATCATTTCTGATTCCATTGTACTTCTAGCCATTACAGTTTGTTTAGTAGATTTCCAGGACACAGCTCCTCCTCCTAAAAGGAACACAAATCCTGTGGTGGATTTTACATCTACTGAGTCACTAATCCAATTTGCATCTGAATAACCTTCTAGTACAGATGGATAACCTTTATAGTGTAAACCATAATTCATAGTTCCTTTTAGGTATCTCAAAACTCTTTCTAGAGCATCCCAGTGACTCTTATCAGGATTTGATGTATATCTACTAAGTCTATTTACTGCATAAGCAATGTCAGGTCTGGTGTAGTTTGTTAGGAATCCTAGTGATCCAATTATTTGTGCATATTCTCTTTGTAATTGAGGATGACCTGTATTTTTCTTTAGATGTACATTAGGATCATATGGAGTGGAAACAGGTTGACAGTTTGGATCATAAAAATTCTTAAGGATTTTCTCTATGTAGTGTGATTGTGATAGCACATATCCATTCTCATTTTTCATGATTTTAGTATTAAGAATTAGGTCAGCTTGACCTAAATCTTTCATGTCAAAATTTTGTGATAAAAAGTGTTTGATATCATTTATGATTTGTATGTCAGAACCAAAAATAAGAATGTCATCAACATATAGGCATAATATCACAATTTTGTTGTTTTTATCTATTTTATGATATACACACTCATCTGTTTGATTAATTACAAATCCATAAGATAGTATAATTTCATCAAATTTCATATGCCATTGTTTTGGGGCTTGTTTGAGACCATATAGTGATCTAATAAGCTTGCATACTTTCTTTTCTTGTCCAGAAGCTATAAATCCCTCAGGTTGATCCATATAAATTTCTTCATCTAAGTCTCCATTTAAAAATGCAGTTTTAACATCCATTTGATGTATTATTAATTTGTGAATGGATGCTAGAGCTATGAGGACTCTAATGGTAGTAATCCTAGCTACTGGAGAATAGACATCAAAATAATCAATACCAGACTTTTGGGTATATCCTTTAGCTACTAATCTGGCTTTATATTTATCTATTGTTCCATCAGGTCTAAGTTTCTTCTTAAACACCCATTTACATCCTATGGTTTTACATCCTGAAGGAAGATCAGTTAGTTCCCAAGTATGATTTTGAACTATAGATTGTATCTCATTATTTATAGCTTCCTTCCAAAATGGAGCATCTACTGATTTCATTGCATCTTCAAATGTAACTGGAGAATCTTCTACAAGTAATGCATAGAAATCTTCATGGACCTTTTCTATTCTAGTTCTTTTACTTCTCCTAGGCTCCTCTGGACTTTCTAGTGGTCTAATTTGTTTAGAACTAGTTTCACCTTGATTAGAACTAGGATCTGAATTATTAGAGCTAGGGCCTGTGTTGTTTATTCTGGTCTTGTAAGGAAAAATATTTTCAAAGTAATGTGCATCCCTAGCTTCAATTATGGTGTTGTTGGCTATCTCATTAATGTCAGAGTTGATTATTAAAAATCTATTTGCATTACTATCAGAAGCATAGCCAATAAAAATTCCATCTACAGTTTTAGGGCCAATCTTCTTTCTTTTATTCTCAGGTATTTTGACTTTTGCTAAGCACCCCCACACTTTTAGGTGATCTAAATTAGGGTTTCTATTCTTCCAAATTGTGTAAGGGGTTTTATCAGATTTCTTGAATGGAATTCTATTTAGTATATGACATGCAGTCATGAGAGCTTCTCCCCATAAATTTTCTGGCACACCAGAATTAATTAACATTGAGTTTACCATGTCCATTAGTGTTCTATTCTTTCTCTCAGCTACTCCATTAGATTGAGGTGTATATGGAGCTGTTATTTCATGAATAATTCCATTCTCTTCACAGAATTGTTTTAATTCATTAGAAGTGTACTCACCACCTCTATCTGATCTTAGTATTTTAATTTTCCTATCCAACTGATTCTCAACTTCTGCTTTGTATATTTTGAATTTGTTTATGACTTCATCTTTAGTCTTAATTAAGTAGAGGTAACAATATTTAGAGCAATCGTCTATAAAAGTTACAAAATATTTGTTACCCCCTCTAGTTGTTCTTCCTGAATCACAAACATCACTATGGATGAGTTCTAATATCTCAGAATCTCTATCAATAGTTTTAAATGGTTTCTTAGGAAGTTTGGCTTCTACACATATTTCACATTTTTCATCATCTTTTATATTAAGCTTTGGAATTATATTGAGATGCATCAATCTTTTAATTGAATTATAATTCACATGTCCTAATCTTTGATGCCAAGTGATGGAAGGTTCAATATTCAAAGCTATTGGAGATGCAAGAGTAGAATTCTTAACATTCAATTTAAAAAGACCATCACATAAGAAACCTTTTCCAATGAAGTTCAAACCCTTAGTTATTACAACTTTATTTGATTCAAAAACAAGCTTATAGCCTTGTTGCACTAACAAAGATCCACTAATTAAGTTTCTCCTAATGTCTGGTACATGATGGACATCCTGCAGGATCAAAGTCTTATCAGAAGTCAGCTTTAGGTTGATCCGACCTATTCCGGATACAGGAGCCACATTATTATTTCCCATTGTCACAGTTCCTCTACTTGAGACCTGATAGGTGGAAAACAAAGATTGATTAGAGCAAACGTGAATATTAGCTCCAGTGTCAATCCACCAATCATTTGCTTGAAAGGTCATGTTTACTTCAGGAGTGAAGAGAACAGACCTGAAAGCAGCCTCAGCTGGACTGGAAGTCACCATGTTTACTTGTGACTTATTAGGTGGAGGTCCTCCCTTCCTAGGCTTGGGTGGTTCAGTTTTCTTGAAAAAGCAGTCCTTAGCAAGATGGTTGGTTCTTCCACAAACGAAGCAGGCTCGACGTTCAGCTCCTTCCTTCTTTTGAAAGTGGACAGGGTTCTTATTTTGATGAAAGGATTTCTTCTTAAATGTTTTATTTTGATTTTGGTGGAAGGGACGTTTCTTGTGTTGGGGAAAGGGTTTGGATTCAACATTGAGTGAACATGGTTCTTATTTTGATGATAGGGTTTCTTCTTAAATGTTTTATTTTGATTTTGGTGGAAGGGACGTTTCTTGTGTTGAGGAAAGGGTTTGGATTCAACATTGTTTACTTTGGGTTCTTTGGGTTCAGATTTTGTCACATTTTTCTCCCTGAGTCTATGTTGCTCTTCAATTCTAATGGAATTCAACACTTGTTCTAGTGTAAGATCTCCTTGGGTATGGTTAAGGTTTTTGGCAAAATCTGACCAGGACTCGGGAAGTTTGTCTATAAGACAGGCTATCTGAAACGTTTCATCTAGGATAGATCCATTCACTTTTAATTGGTGAACTATATGTTCGAATTCATGAATTTGCTCATTCATTGGTTTAGAATCTACCATTTTAAATTTGTTAAAATCAGAAGCTTTAAATCTTTTAATTCCCATATCATCTAAACCATACTTTTTCTCTAGGGTTTCCCACAGAACTTTAGCATTAGTGATAGTATAATATATATCATATAATCTATCAGATAAAGCTCCTAAGATTCTATGTAGACAATGATACTCTATTTCTTGAGGTGTTCTTGGGATAGGAATGGAATCTGTGGAGGAAGATGAGGAAGATTGCCTAGTAACTGGTCTAAATGAAGATGGGTTATCTGGTTCTATAGCTGTTATTAGATGTAGGGTTGTTAACCAAAATTTCATTTGGTTTTGCCAACGACGGAAATTATTCCCATCAAACTTCTCTGGTTTAGCAGACATAACTTCACTTGTAGTCATAATCTGATGATGAATGAATAGTTTTGTTATTATAATGCAACAGAAATATATAAAGCATTCATTCAACAGAATAATCATGCAGTGTAACATTTCGTTTTTAAGTATTGCAGACATCATTAACATGAAAATCAGAATGCTAATCATGATACTATTCTAAACAGCACTAATTAGTTTCTTGGATTGTTGGTAATATAATCTGTTTAGAGTGTAATTAGCACAAAATGCAGTTTTAACAGAATTAGATAATGATTGAAAATAGATATAAAATTAAACTGAGTTTAGAATATAGCCTGATGGTCGAGGCGTGCAAGCACTGTCCCAAGAAACTAATTGCCCCCTCTCGTACAGGGCTACGCGGCAAAAGTCCCCGGAGATACAACGACCCTCGGTCAGGCGACCTCCTTCTCGTCGGCACGAGCTTCAAGAAGGCTTTGTGAATTCTTCGTGACTTTCAGGGAACCAACAAAAATATAACAGTAATATGAAGAGGAATGACAGAGAAGAAGAGAGAATACGATGTGTTTTTCACACTGTGTTTTCTACCCTCGCAGCTTGCTGTTTATATAGAGGTTGAGAATGAACGTTTTTCAATACCGAATTAAATCCTCATAAAAACCTTTTTTCCGTTTTGATTCTGTTTTAATTCTCATGAATATTACCGTTTCATTTACGTTTTAATTCAGTTTTAAAGTTCATAAATCTCTCCAATTAATTCTGGCCGTTAAACATTTTAAAAATGTTAATCACGTTTTAAACAGTTCCAATTAGTAAAAATAAAAATAAAAATAAAAATGTTAGCATATTAAGGGCCCATTAATCCGGAGCTGCATTCGTGTCCGCAGGTCGTGTGCGCGCGCCACCCGACCCGACCCGAACCCGAGCCCGGCCCGGCCGGCGCGCGCGTGTGTGGTGTGGAGCATAACCTTTTGTTTTCTTCTAGGCATATGAGAGAAAGGGAAGGCTTATAAAGACTCTTCCTTCCTATTCCATTTCCTATGTGGGACTAAACTTTTCCTCTTTTCCTCTACAAACCCAAGTTTTTAAGTTATAACTCCAACAAGATTTTGGAGTGCTTGAGGAAGATGTTGCTCTTGATAAAGGGAGACATGTTTCTGTTTACCGCACCAGGGTTAAGAATCTTCCTTACTTTTGGGTAATCTCAACATTGAAGACTTTCTTGATTGGCTTCACTAGATCGAGAAGTTTTTTGAGTTTCAGTCCATCTCAAAAAGGAAGCAAGTTTCTTTGATGGCCTACAAGTCACGAGGTGGAGCTGCATGGTGGGGTCAACTCTAACTTAATTGAACTCAACAACACAAACTGGCAATTTGTACTCGACGTTGCATGGAGAGAGAAAGAGGGGGGAGAGAGAGAGAGAACTGGCAATTCGTACTTCGCGTTGCATGGGGGGGGTGCGATCGAGATTCTTGCCCGTAGATTATGAGCAAATCTTATTTGCTTAGTTCCAGAATTGTTGCCAAGTTACGCGTTCTATTTATGAATATACTGTTAAATTCCTTACGTTGTCAAGCAGAAACAACTTGAGCGAGTCCGAATCCAACAAGTTTCTCGTTATAAGAATGGTCTGAAGACATTGATGCAAGATAAATTGGTGTTTCATACTGTATGGAGACTTGATGAGACATATAACCTGACACTCAAATCTGAAGCGCAATTTCACCCTCACTTTTCACCTTTAACCAATGGTTCAATGAGTCATGGTTCTAGTAGTAGTAACAAATTTGATGAATCATTACCACCAACACAACCACAGATTATTGTTGCACCGTTAGATCCAACAACTCTGACTAAGCAGGTGGTTGGTACAAACAGTCACCCTGTTCGTCAGGGTGTAGCTGTTTGAGAGTCTCATCCCAACCCCTATGCTCGATCGATACCGCGAAAGTGCTTTAAGTGTGGTGAACTAGGTTACTGATCTAGTGATTGTCGTGCGCGTGACCGTATTAATATGGTAAGTTATGATGATGATCGAGTCGATGAGGATGATTTTGGCTAGGAGGAGGTAACTTATACCATAGCGGATGAGGATGTGATGATATTAATGGTTACCCTTCCCACTCGTTGGTGATTCGCAAGATATTGTTGGCTCCAAGAACTGAAGAGGACCCATAATGACACAACATCTTTCGTTGTTGTTGCACTATTCGACAAAAGATTTACAACGTGATCATTGATAGCAACAATAGCGAGAACTTTGTTTCTCGAGATATTGTAAAGCACCTCCAATTACCCATCAAGAAGCATCCACATCCTTATAAGATCAATTAGATTAAGTCCATAGGCAACATCAATGTTACTAAATAGTGTCGGATTCCTTTCTCCATTGGTAAGTATAAAGACGTTATCTTGTGCGATATAGTTGACATGGATGCCTGCCACTTATTGTTAGGAAGACCTGACTGTTTGATCTTGATGTCATTCATAGAGGCAAAGAGAACACTTACTCCTTTTCGAAAAGATAGTATTCGGTTTGCACTCGCACCCTTACGCAGCAAACCAATCTCAGCAGTCGCAAATTCAGAAGGTATATTTTTTCTTTTTGTGCAAAGTTCGGATGCTGATAGACATCATTGTTTAAAATTGTTCGATGAGGGAGATTTGATGATGGGTCATCTGCGCAATGAATTATTGCCTAAGAAAACCTACCGTAAGTTTAAGATGAAGAAGATTGCTAATTTGACCGAGTTTTACCCGATCAGGTCGCTTTACCGTCAGCCAAACTTGAGGACGAGTATTGTTCATGGAGGGAAGAATAACGCGGATGCAATAATTGATATTTTTGGAAGAGTTTTGGTTCAATTTAGGTTTTAGTTTTTTTTATAGAATGTCTTTTTATTTTAGGAAGCCTAATTGTCTTAGAAATGTATTTTTATTTCAGCAAGTCTAGTTGTCATAGGAAATGTTATTTAAGCACTTTTGCTTTGTTTTACATGCTATATAATGGGGATGAACTCTATATTATTTTTTAGATTGGTTATTATTGATCTTAGAAGTTTTTCTATTCCTAGAGTTTCTAGAGTTGTGCCGTTTTGCTCGTACAAAAACGAGTAGTTTTCTCTTTTGATTACGCTTCCACTACATCAAATTTACTATCTATCAAGTATATTAAAGTAAAGGTCTAAACTTAAAAAAAAAACATTTTTGATTTTTATACTAGTCTTATATTATTGATCCTATATATTTTATTTTTTTGAGTAGATGAATTTTTTTTCTTTTGTTCGATGATTATTCACCTAATAATATAAATTATTGCAACAGTAGGACCATTTCATTTGTATATACAATTAGTTATACAAAATATACGGACTTGTGATTCTAACACTAAAATGCGGTGGATTTTTTTATTTTTTATTTTTTATTTTTGCCCATCTTAATTATGGTTCAACTAGAGTTACATGAAATTATTTGGATTGCTTTCCCCTTTTATGCTATTTGACTGTTCTAATTGGATTAAAACAAAAGGACAAGCGAATCACAGAAAGAGTTGATTTATGCATACTATATTGGTGAGCTCCGTTACATCCACACGAGAGTAGTCCTTCTATTATTATTTTAAATTTATCACGGACTAATGTGAAACAACAGTATGTGTCGACAAAACAGATTATAAATTCCTAGTAAAATTTCATGTAACGGAAGAAAAGATATAGACTAATCTGCAAAAGACACACAGCAATTTGACGGAACATAACGTCAACGGCCGGCACAGTCAGTGCTCCCCAATAGTAAAACACTTTTTCCCGTCCGAGCCATCCAGCGCATTATAGCATCTTCCACTGGTCATTGCAAACGTGTCGGAACCAAACGGCTCCAGTTGCCACGTGTGACTTCGTTACGCCCGTGCACTTTAACCGTCCGCGCGCACATTAGCACTCCTCGCTCTCCTTCTTCTTCCGAGCTCTTCACAAACCACACTAACTTGGCCCAAAAAATCACCCATCTAAATTTGGGCCCCGCAATTTATTTCTTTTATTTTTTCATATTATACCCTCAAATTCCATCTTCTTAATTGTTTATTAGATCCTAAAAGCTTTGTTCTTCTAACTTAAACCTCAATCATATAATTTTAAATAAAACTTCTTTGTATTCAGAGTGGTATAGATAGTTATACTCTTGAAATTAAGAGACTCGAAGGTGAAAAGTAGAAATAAGAAGATTATGAAGTATATAGTGATATTATAAATTGAATATAATATCTTCTATATATAATTTTAATATTTTTTATTGCCCTTTCACCTGTTTTAATATAACTTAACACTTCTATAATTACAATGGAGAAAGAATGGATGGAGAGAAAATCTGCAATTTATTCTTCTCAAAAATTATTTATGGAAATTATGTGTACCGAAATAGTTCATCATAAGTGCTACGAATGGTGGATTACATGCAATTTACCCATATAAAATTATTAAAGAAGTTATTAGAATCTAGTATAAAGGACTATATATGCAATGAGGTTATTTAAAACGACTTAATAGATTTGACATTGAACGCAGAAATACAAAGATTTGAAATACAAAGATTTGAAGGACTTATACGTAATTAAGAAAGAAATTAGGGTCTATAAACAACAACCCTCCGGGTCCGCGTCCCGAGTCACATTAACAGGTCTCTTCATTATTCTTCCCTTTTTTTTAATTTAATTCCCCTCCGCCTTCTTAAAACCCAACGGATTCTCACTCTTCTACCCTCCCGCTTCCAGCTCCCATTCTCTTATCGGATCTCAAACCCGAAACCCGAATCCATCACCTTCTTCTTCTCTTTTCCCTTCTTAGGTTTTCTTCGAAACGAAAAAGGCGATAAGAATTAGGGTGTTCCCTGTGAAAGATGCTGCTAACGGGTCGGATCCTAACCCGCGATGCCTCATACTACCGTCGCGAGCCCAACCGTTCGCTGCTCGCCACCCCGGATCCGATAACCTCCGATCCAGCCACGCCCTGCTCTCTGATCACTTATCGGACCTCCACCTTATCGGATCTCTCGCGCAGCGAACCGATATGACTCGCCGAACCGGGCGGCAGGGTGGAGCTGACGTCAGCGGGGGACCGGTCGAGCGAAGCGGTTTTTGCGGGAGTTTTTCTCCGGTGGGACCACGGTGGCGTCGGGGACTACGGGACCAGGACGGAAGAGGTGGGGCCCGTGGCGTCGAGAGGAGGAGGGGAGGGGGAGGAGGAGGGGATAAATGGGCGCAGGAGGGCGAGGGAAGCTACTACCTTCAGCTGACGCTGGCGACGAGGGTGACGTGGCAGGCGTTCCTGGCGGAGCGACGGCGGCGGGTTTCTGCCGGCAGCTGCAGGGGGCCGCGCGAGGTCGGCGGGCCGCCGATCATTCGGGCACGGCCTCCTACCGGCTCTGGGTAATTTCTTGTTTTCTTATCTAAAAGTTTGGTTCTTTTATTTAAGTTCCTGCTTAATTTGTTGAATTTTGGGTCATAGTTTGTTGTTTCTTTCTAAAAGTCGGCTCTTTTCCTTAGATCGATATCATCGTCAGTTGCTGGTCATGTATAATGGGTGCCGCTAAATGCACTAGTCAGGATTAGTGATAAGAATATGATTCATGTAGCTGACTCCCTAAATGTAGAATAAATGTTTTGTTGTTGCTGCTGTTGGAAAAAGAACAGGTTTTGTTGTGTATAGAGTTAATGGCACTGTCCTTGTCAGAAACTTATTTCTCAAAAGTTGTAGCTTTATGTGAAAATTTTGGAAAAAAAGTTTTTTTTTTCTTTTTTTGTCTACTACTCTTCTCAGACATGAAAGTTTAAATTTAATTGATTAAATTTAAGTCTATGTTTTCCCCATTCTATTTTTCATTGAATTCATACCAGACGAAACTACTTTTATTTTGTTATATATTTAAAAAAATTATATATATTCTTATCTATTTATGTAATGGCATTCTTTGCAATTTCTCGCCGAAACTTGGAGCTGTTATGGTTGTGCAGCTCTTTTCTGGAATAATGTTAACACATTCCTGGGGAAAAAGCCATTTTTCTGCTTGCTTTGGAAAGTGCAGGAGGGATATTTCTTGTTAGCTCTGTGTTTTGTTGTGTGCTTCGGTTTGCATGTAAAAGAAATGTTTTAAATAAACTGCCTGGTGTTCTGATTTGGTTTGCCTTCTTAAGAGGAACTGTTTTATTTTAGGGCATGATCCCCTCTGTAAACTATATGTACTGAGTTGTTTTGTAATAGGAGAGGAGGATTCTTATTTGTTACCCTTGCCTTTATTGGAAACAAAGCCATTGGAATTATACCTGCTAAAGCCTTTGTTGGTTAAGATTAGGCATGCTATATGATTCTATTATATATTCTTTGTTGTTAAATTACTAGTTGTCATAAAATTTTCCTCTTTTTTGGTTTTTTGTCTTGCAGGTGAATGGTTGCTTATCTTTCTCCGATGAAGTAACTGATGGCTTCTACAACATTATGGGAATGGATCCATTTCTTTGGGCGATGTGCAATGAGTCAGAAGAAGGAAGAAGGTTGCCCACTTTGGCTGCTCTGAGAGCAGTTGATTTAAGAGAGTCCTCTATGGAGGTAGTCCTTGTTGATAAAGCTGGTGATCCTGGCATTAAGATGCTTGAAGACAAAGCTTTAGAATATTTCTATGCTTCAGGGATTTCATTAGAGCTAGTCAAAAAGCTGGCCAGGCTTGTTTCTGATTCTATGGGGTATGTCTCATCTTTTCTTTGTTGAGAATTACTTGGATCTATTCTTATTCTTACTGAATGATAAATTTTGAATATATGTTTGTGTTTGAAGGGGTGCATTTGAAACAGAACAAGGAGATCTTTATAGGCAATGGAAATCATATAGCAAGCAATTGAGAAAGCGTCACAAATCCGTAGTCATTCCAATTGGCATCCTATCTTTTGGAATTTGCAGGCATCGCGCCATCCTTTTCAAGGCAAGTTATTCTTGCCATATTGATTCACATATTTTGATGCTAGTATATTGCATTAGGGGCCGCTTCATTTGAATAAGACACTTAGCTTCCTACAGATTGATCTGCCCAAATTAATATTGCTTCTTTACAAAAGTTTCTTATTGTGATCTTGGACTTGGTAGATTAATTGGAGAGCTTGTATCAACATAACTCTTATTAGTAGGAAGAATTAGCGGGGGACATGTCAGTAAAATTCCTATTATAGTAATTTGATAATAACATGCAAGTATGTCCTTCAGGTCCTTACTACTCTAAACATTGGTTCTCCATTCTGATCACCTTCGTTGAACCTTTGTGATATGGTCAGCAGTGTTCTATATTTGCTGTATTCATCTATGCTTTTGATTCAGTGCACTACAATCTCCATGTGTTGTATATGTCTCTATTGGCTTCAAGCATACAAAATAAATGTTGTAAGCTGTAGAGCAACCATCTAATCAAATTGGATGAAGTACAAATCCTTTACTTTGACCTATCATCTTCATATTCAATTTTAATGATTGATTATTATTCTGTTTACAGTTGGATTCTTGTATATTTTGCACATACAAGGCACATATGCATGATGGTCATTTATATAGAGTGTTTGTATGGACAGATTTATCAGGTTTGACCTGGCTACTAAACCATCATTTTGTAAATCCCATGGGATAGGGCCAGGAAGGTTAATTATTATGACACTGTGAAGAGAGAGGATATTTAACCAATTGCTTGTATGCCTCTCATGAACATTAAGTACTGGTCATAAACATCGTGTCTATCACCCAATGTTTTTCTAAGAGCACTTACGATTCCCAATCTCTGATTTTCTAAGAGCACTTATGAATCTTAATACCACTATCCAGTTTAACCTTGTTCTTTTTATAAGCCAGAAATAATGTCTTGTACGGCTCCACTCATTAAGACGAGCTGAAGCTTATAATGATTCGTATGGTTGTTTTCTTTTGAATGAAAAGGGATGCCATGGTACATCTATTAGGAAATTCCATTAAAAAATACAGAAATGCTTAATATCACTGGCTATGTTAGGAGGATATATTTGTGCATTATGTAGAATATTTAGATATTACTAATTATGTTAGAATAAAATGATAATTTTGTGCATTATGTTTAACGGTTCAAAAGCATCATGTCTGAGCAGGGAAGCATTGGTGTCACATGGCTATGCAAATTATGACACCAATTCTGTATGTCAAAAGGACCTAAACTAGATCCAGTGGGGTGAGCCAGCAAGGTAATTCTAGACTTCTTAGGTATTAATTAGGAGATAACAATGGGTAAACTACATTGTTTTTTGTGGTCTCTTAAGCAAAAAATATATCAGTGTCCTTTCAAAAAAATTCTTATTCTAATGTAGTCCCCTTCTTCTACTATATGCACCGGAAGAATTCAATTACTAAAATTTGTCTCGTTGGTGGTACTTGACTTTTGCTGGGACACTGCAGTTAGTGGATGGACTTTCTACAGAAAATACTGCAATACAGGACTTGAGCTAATTGAACACATAAGATATTACTTTCATAGTGTTTATAATAAAAATATTAGCTAATAGTTTCTGCATGCACATTGGAGGTATTACTTTACACAACATTGATATGAAAAACTATCCAATAGTTTTCGCATGCATTTTCATAGGTATGGATGCATTTGTGTGTAATGCGTATATGAATGTATATGATATATGAGCGTGTTTGTGTTTTTGATGTCCTTATATGTATGCCTTTTTTTATGTTAAGAGTTCTACTAAAGAAGGTGCATCATTAATCATTCTGCTTCCACAACGGAAATCTAAAAGGCAAAAAGAGCCATTCCTTTGAGATGCTATAAAGACATGATGGAGGAGTATTGTCAGGCAAGAGTAAATTTAATGTCTTCTTAAGATAAGACATGTTTATAATAGTAGTCCTTGCTCTAATATTCCTTTATAACACTGAGAAAAAATCATGGGACTGCTTGAATTGAAAACTGCACCCCTATGATCTTGGTTTTAGAAGAGGAGTGTTATCTAACAAAAAACATAGGATTTGAATGTTTGTTTCTTATATGGAGGCATGCATACATACAAAACAAAAAAGGTAGATATTCTGATTAATGTATGGTTTTACTGCACTAGTTCCAGCTGGTTGTATATTCATGTGTTTAATTGCAAGTTACATGACTGACCATCAAGTTTGATTTAGCATAAGTTTATGTAATGACTTACCCCTCAAGCTTAAGCTTGAAACCGTGTTCCTATGGAGTGTCATAGTTCAGCAAATTTAAAACCCAGGTGGACCGTATACCCTTCACCGTGGCTTTATCTGGATTTGCTGGTTGTGAACATGAAATTATTAATGCAAATAGCAAGAGTGTTTGTATTATCAGGTGTAAAATTTCTTTTGATTTGATATGCAGGGTCTAGCTGATTCTGTTGGTTTGCCATGTCGAATAGCTCAAGGATGCAAGTACTGCACATTGCCGCATCGTTCTTCTTGTCTTGTTAAAATTGGTGATCCTAAACAAGAATCAGCAAGGTTTATTAGTTTTTCCCTTTCAGTGTTCATGATATTTCGCTAAACAAGTTCTAATATACTCTGATTTTCAAGAATCTTAAGACTTGATAGAGTTGCACTAACTACCCTATTCAACTTGCATCTTTGAATCCGAAAATGGCCCTTTAAGAAAGTGGTTTCTTCATTAAGGAATTATACATGAATTAGGAATTGTTCATTCAGCATTCAATCATCTCTTTCCGTTGGGAGGTTTGTTTTGTTTGAAGTGCTCTTTCCTAATGGGATTTCATCTTTATCTTATTGCAGAGAACTTGTTGTAGATTTACTTGGGCATGGACTCAGATGATGGTTCAGGGGCAGACTGGTTCCCTTGTTGCCAAATCTCAATATCCAGGTAAAATTTATTTTAACCTCATGTTGATAATTTTTAAAGGCGCATTATGCGTTGGAAACATATTGTGGAATTTGGTGAAACCTCTGCAAGGTTAGTTTTTGTCATCGTCACTTGCGAATTCATTGTTTTTTTTGGCAACGATGCTTGTTGTTATCATCGTTGCTTTGTACAACCACATGGAAAAGCCTTTAGAAATTTTATGGAATATTCAAGCTAATGCCTAAAGCTTTTGATCATGATATTTTTTCTTCTTCGATAGGAAGCAACATAAATTGGGCAAAAGTTATTGGTCACAAGGATTTTGATCAGAGTCAATTCACAAAGAATTGGAATGGTTCATCTGAAATACCCAAGCCACCAAAATGGAAGGAGGCCAGTGATAAAGGTGCCAATGAGGGAAGTTCTCCGAATGTCACATTACCAAGATACTTGAGTCTTGAACCCTCTCTTGCCATGGACTGGCTTGAGATTTCATGGGATGAATTAGAAATCAATGAGCGGATTGGTGCTGGTTGTTCTTTTTCTGATCTAGTTTTTTTTTTTTTGGTTATTCAATGCTTAGGAACCTATTTGAGTTACATTTTCTTTTTGGTCTTAGGTTCGTTTGGCACTGTTTACCGTGCGGAATGGCATCATTCTGTGAGCAGTTTTTCCCTTCATTCTTGTTGTGCATGTCACTTTTATACAAGCATCTTATGTTTATATTTTCATGTATTCTTTTATCTGATCTGCCAAAATATTTGGCTAAAATTAAGTCTGACAACATATACGCCAAGTTTTGATTGTTGATCTGTTAATTTACAAGTTGTTCAATAATACCAGGATTCGTCTGTAAACGGTGAAATTTGTAATTTGGTCCTGCTCTATACTTCAACTACGTTCTTTTTTTTAATCATGTAAAGAAACATAAATGGCCCCATGTCATCAAGATATTTTGGAGTAGAAGCATGTGTTACGCGATGGAGGAGATACTGTTAATTGACTCCTTAGAGTGAGATTTTTAGCACTTTGGTCCTAGGAAACTAGTATAAGTAAATTACAGTTAACTTGTGTGTTACAGTTGAAAGGTTTAGTTTTTATTTTCTGCAATAAAGAAGTTAGTAAAGAGATCGTGGTCTTTTCTCCTATTAGAGAGCTGGAATTACTAAATTTTCCTTTCTCTTAACCTTCTTTCAGCCACAGGAAAATAAATATGAGCTATAAAAAGAATAGAAATTAGATAAATGCATGTTTGTGTATACCAAACAAATTTTTTGTATAGTTTTATGCATTTGAAGCTGCTTTTTCCTCTATACTTCTTTTATCTTTCAACAAAATTGTTCACTAGGAGAAATGTGCAGGATGTTGCTGTGAAAGTTCTTGCTGATCAAGATTTTGGTGAAGATCAGTTGAAGGAGTTTTTGAGGGAGGTACATTTTCAGATAATGAGAAAGTGTAATTGGGAATGTCATTTTGGTTCTGAATTATTGAACAAATTTGAGAATTATCTCCTCATACGGACTTGAGTTTAATTGTAAACAATTATTTCTCAAATAATTTGCAGGTTTCAATAATGAAGCGCGTTCGCCATCCAAATGTTGTTCTATTTATGGGAGCAGTTACAAAACGTCCACATCTTTCAATAGTTACGGAATATCTGCCGAGGTAACTTGGTTCAAACTGAAAAAGAATAATGAATCTTCTGTTTCACTGTATAATTCCCTTAGTTATTTATCTTGGTTACAATTTTGGCAATACAGGGGAAGCCTTTACCGCCTCATAAATAGAGCTTCTTCAGGAGAACTATGGGACAAAAGGAGGAGATTGAGAATGGCTTTAGATGTGGTTTGTATAATCCTCATTTTCTCTCATAAAACCATGCACTTCATGAGTAATTTGTATCTTGTGACAAAATACAGGCCAAGGGTATCAACTATCTCCATTGTCTTAATCCCCCAGTAGTTCATTGGGATCTTAAATCTCCAAATCTTTTGGTTGACAAGAATTGGTCAGTAAAGGTATGTTGTAAATTATTTGAGGTCTCAAACATACTGATTAGATGATCTCAACTCAAACTTGTGCCTATAGGTTTGTGACTTTGGGTTATCGAGATTCAAGGCGAACACTTTCATATCCTCAAAGTCTGTTGCAGGAACAGTAAGTTTTTCCATTCCTTTAATCTGAAATCCAGTCTGGGTTTTACATTTTCTTATCATCTATTGTAAACAAGGTTACTAACTATGTTTATAACCAAATATAGGCTTGACTGCTCATCTGGACTCAAATACCCAAAAAAAAGGAAAAAGAAAAAATGGAAACGTGTACTGGAATGACTGGGAAAGCCGGTATTCATCTAGGTTGCCGATTATGTGATTGTTAACTTTTTCGTTTGATTTCACATGGAAATTTGAGTTAATGTCCTTTTGCTTGAAGAGATTAACTGAAAAGCATTACTGGCATCCTTGCAAATCTGCAACTTCCATAAGGATATTGGTTGCTCATCTTATTGAAGTATAAAAAGGCGCAGAATTAAAAAAGATCCAGTGACCATGCACAAATAGAGTGTTTTTTGCCCAACTGCCTGTGCATGCTGCTAAGTACCCTCAGCCTTTATAGTTATAACTTGCATGCATAAGCATAACCTTGAAAGGTTGAAGAGTATATTGATACTCACTTTATAAAGTCTTCGTCTCCTACTACAGCTATATTTCAAGATGTGGGTTTTAAGGTACATCTGGATTGGAAATAAATTGAGAAGTTAAGATGATTCATTTCTTTCTTTTTTGAAACCAGTCATCCTCATATTATACATTGAGAGAATAGTCATCACACCTTATAGTAATTGTTCGTCCCCGTAAAGAAGGAAGTTCTGTACCTTCTCATGAGAAGCTTTTAGATTTTTTTTTAATTAATTAATTTATTGTTTTTGGTTTTCAGCCTGAATGGATGGCTCCAGAATTTCTCCGAGGGGAGCCAACAAATGAGAAGTCTGACGTTTACAGCTTTGGGGTTATCCTATGGGAGCTTCTGACAATGCAACAACCTTGGAGCGGGTTGAGCCCTGCACAGGTATTCCTGTTTCATATTTCTATACTTGTTTCCTGATCTTGAGAAGGATTTAGATTCCTTCTTGCCCATGTGAATGTTTGATGATTGAGAGAAGTCAAGTATTAGAAAATTTGATTGGTCTTTGTCCATATTCCTAGAGTTACGTGATTTCATACATCACTGTGACTTAATTTACTCAGTAGGGAAAATCATTTAGTCTTTATAATCAGTAAACGACCTAGTCTTAGGCTACTACTGCAAGACACACATAGAACTAAAAGGAAAATAGTAGTATATATACAATGGATGAATACATGGAAGTCCGCTAGTAACACATATACAACCAAGAACTAATAAAAGTACGGAAAAAATAAGGTGGAAGGTTATATAAAGTAAGTAACACCCACAAAAGGCTAAATAGCACATTCTGCCCTGAAGAAAAATTTGTTAGCTTATCTATTGTGGAGATAGTTGAGTAGTAATATGCATGTAAACCTATTTTCCGGACTCTTAATAGCAAAAAAATTCAGGTGGTGGGAGCAGTTGCATTTCAGAACAGAAGGCTGTCAATCCCACAGAATGTTTCCCCCGAGTTAGTCGCACTTATGGAATCTTGCTGGGCCGAGTAAGCATTCTTCTGTTCTTGTTTATTTTCTTTTTGGTAGTCATTTAGTTTACAAATTGATGCTTCACCATCTTTTGAGTTGTTACAAGAGGTCTAGTTGCGAAAATGTCTGCTATCCTAGTATGCTTTTCAGTGAACTCCCAAGATTTACTATACTGTTCAAGGACTAGTACTACGATTAGCAACAAAACCTTTACTATAATTTCCTAAGTACTAGCACTATCTTAATTTCTTTTACGATACATAGTAAATATATTACCGAGAACCATTTTATATCTTTCAATGGAGTTCTTTGTCATATACTAAGTATATGATCATATCTTGGTTATAAATGCAGACATATTACATTTGGAAGTTAGATATTTAATACAAAAAGACCATAAACCCTTTGGTAATTATCCTAACAATACGGAAGTAAATGAATAGCAAGCTTTTCGTACTACTAAGTGTGAGATTAGACCTTTTTTTAATACTAATAATTTCCGCTTAGTTTCTAACTTTTAATCTGATACAAATTACACAAATAAAAATATTTTTGTGGTATTATGCAGCGATCCTAAACAACGACCTTCATTTTCAAGCATTGTGGATTCACTGAAGAAAATGCTGAAAACACCAATACCACCATCAGTTGTGTCTGTGGGGAACTCATAAAGATCGAAGACCAGAGTTTAGTTTGTTTAGAGTTTTGTTGAGCGTGTCTTTTTTATTCCTTCATTATTTTCTTCTCCTTCAGCGAGCACCCTTTTCGAGGAAATAGGTATAACTAAGCTGGCCTTTTGCTGCTTGGACGCCCGATCAGTTAAAATGTAAATATTGAGGTGGTAGTGTTTGGTCATTTCAGGTAGTGAATTGTAAATAATGGTCTTCGCTACACCTGGAAAGTTGTAAAATGAAGGTATTATCCCTGTTTAACTAACAGATAAAGCTGAAAAAGAGAAGGATTAGAAGAAAGTCCGAGCTATTAGAAAAATAAATAGAAAAATAAACAAGAGTTTCTTAGTTACAATCCTGTGCATTGTAGTGTGTGTATGTATATCAAGTAGCACAATGCAGTGTCTTTATTCTTTACCGCGTAGTCTTGAATGACATTCTGATGCTTAAATCTTTTACTGGGAATAAGGCAAATGAAAATTCTAGAATTGAAGGAGATGGATATGCTGTTGTATTTCCTTTCGTCAGTTGTGCTTAATAAAGCCAGATTGCAGCCTAGAGTTCCACTGATTTTGTCCCTACATGCATTTTTTATTGGTTAGCCGTGATTATATGCCACGAACTTTGTTTTGCCTTTGGTTACATACCATAAAGTTTATTTATATCATCGCGTTCAGTCACCTTGACCTGATTTTAGTTGCAGACACAGAAGAAGTCATCTCTCTTGTTTAAGTGATCAAGGAGATTTCTTTTTGTACTTCACATACAAGATCTTGTTAGGAGAAGTAATAAAATTACAGTTATTAAAGCAAGATAGAAGAATTTAGTCCGAAGAAATTAAGAAAGTTACTGTAATTATTAGCTTGGCTTGTTTGGATTTCATTGGTTTTCATTGGGGGTAGGGGATGTTAAGGGAAACTAAGAGAGAATAGAGAAGAGAGAAGGGAAGCTAAAAGGAATTCCATTCCCCTAGGTTCCGTTCCACCCATTTTTTTTAGCGGCGGTGGGATTTCTATTGATGATAGGTTGATTGTACTTCTGAATAATTTTCACATAAGCAACCAACAAATTCTATAACAAGATTTTGTTCCTTCCCTCCTATTACCCCCATCCAAACAGGCCTGCGGTCCTTTTGCAAAATTGACGGGGGAATAATTTTCACTTAACCAACCAACAAATTCTGGAACAATATTTTGTTGTTGGATATTGCAAGGAGAAATGGGTAAAATTCAGAATTAGTCACTACTTTCCTCAATGGACTTCGGCAAGGATTTTTGTTGTCATGAAGAAAATAGACCAAGTATAACCACATGCAGTGAAGGGAATATCAAAATATCATTTCTAAGCGATGAAACTTTCATCTGATGAATCAGGACAGAATTCTGCAAATAATCCGGAGATCTCACCAAAGTTACATGGGGACGCATTCGAACCTACTTCAATCCCTGGACTCCAAGAACGTGCTATTCTAATGCAAGGAAAACAAACAGATGCCTTGCAAAAGTACTTATGCCGATTAAACAAGCAGTAAACTTCTTGTGAATGACAAAATAATAAGAGTACATCCAAAGAGAACACAAATGGCGTCTTTAAGTTTATTTCTCTCTCAAACTATCCTCTCCAGTTCTTTTGCATAGTTCAAGGTTTGATTGATTAGCTGCAGCGATGGTATTTCCTTGCATGGTTGAGTTTCCTTTGCTTTCTGAAAGTAAACACATCCATTCTTGATCTCCCACTCGGGGTGTTCCTACAAGTTGAAGACAAAATTGCATCAAACTCCACTGATTCTACATCACACCGTATGGTAAGGAAACTAGTAACAAACAGTACATATCAAGTAGACCCTTGACACATTCTACCTCAATTTGAAGTAAAAATTAGAACAGAAATGTAGTCATCCATTGAAATTGTGGAGTCAACTCTGAAATTCTTTATGATGCAATCTGAATAACTTGGCACTACTAACAACAAAGTTACACGTTTTACAGAAAATTTTTAAGGGAGAAAGGAAGAGCAGTACATATTTTACACCTGATTTGTCCTTCTGAAATCCTGTAAAATTACCTTCACCTAATCCTTATTCTGCAAAAAATTAGTTTTGCTCATTTTTTGACTTTGCTGTCCAAATGGCAAGAAAACCTCATTCTAATTTTATAAAATTCCAATTATATCTATCAATTCAATTTTCCCTATCACTACATGCATAGACAAGAATCCTGCATATACCTAATCACTGAAGTACTCTAGATGTTGTCTGAAAACAAGTGTGCAGTACAACAATCCCTCAATGAACTCAACCAACAAAATTAACAAGAGTATAACATGCTTATGCCTTGCTCAAACAATTTATGAACTAGCATCGAAAGGTTTTAACAACCCCAAAGAAAGCACACAAACAATTGTCAGCCATAATTTTTCAAGTACTCATAACAAGAAAAATATAACTCCGGAATTTAAGCGTTTCTTCATGAAATATTGATGATTAAAAACTAGTGTTTTCATAGAAGTAAATTAACTATAAAGGGGGAAAGGAATGAAAACTACCCAACAAGAAGAGGGGCATAAATCACACACCTCCATGATATATCGAGAAAGTTCTTCATCAGAGGAGAACATCAAAATTTTCTTTGCATTGCTAATTGACAAATAATCATAAGCTTTTTCACTGCAACCAGCTATCTCATCTCTGCAATAGTAAAAAGAGGAAAATATGAGTAAACACTGTTAACATTTCAACTAAGTTCTTAGCATCAGTATTAGAAAATGTTCTGAAAAGCGTCAGTACCTCACTGTCTTTGCAAGAAGATCCATGAAATAAACATAAGTCTCATGTGGAACAGTCTGTCTGGCGCTCAATACGCGGTTGTAAGCACCTTCCATGAAAGACTGCTCCAATTCAACAGCATGCTTGATGCAAGGGTTTTCTAATGCACTAGCTGGAAGCAGCTCAAGTTCTGTGTGGAATTCAGCAATCCTATTTTGCACAAGGAGCCTCAGAAGGTTAAGCCCCAAGATTGGGTACTCTTGGGGTGATGGAGGAAGAACACCACTGTTCAAGAAAAAAGAAAGTTACGATAAGATACTCAGAAGATACTTAAGCCAAAACATGTCCTGATATACCACTGCGAAGAAGCTCATGGAATCAGACCCTATGGCCAAGTCTATTCAAGTAAACCATCAAGAAAATTGATAACTATATTGCTAAGAGCAAACTATATACATATCAGAAAATCTCAGTCTATATAATTTACAATGTTGAGAGTTGGGATATTGAATATGCTTGTTTAAACTGTACAATAAACAATAATAACGTCAATTATCTTGGCCTATGTTGCAAGGGAACGGACATGAAAAAATGATGATGTGGATATGCCAACTTGTGTGTGTCCATATCTCAACACACTTTTGTCAACTAAAATGATAACATACAACATGACTAAGGTATACATAATATCATGATTGCAAATTTGTTAACAAGCTTATCATTCATACAAGTTAGAAATGAAAACATCATGCAAAAGGGATCATATATTTTCATTTGTTTACAAAGGAGAACTATATATATACGACGATTCAAATCAATCTGAAATTAATTACTCACAATCAACCGAACTGTATTTCCTAGGAGAAATTATATCTAATGTACGCTTTTGGATTTAAATAGGATTGAACTTTGAAGTATGCTTATATTTAATTCAACTATGCAAGTGGACATGCATAGCCAGGAAAGAATAGCCAAAAAGAAAATGGATCAGATTTTTGAAAAGCTGCACATCAGGAACATAACACTATCAAATAGAAAAGTAGTATCAAAATAGCAACTATTTGTGAAGAGCTTGTCAACTTTTTTGTGGGTCATTTAGTGGAGATGGGAATGCTACTCATACACTATTTGCAACTAAGGATGACATAATTGTGGCATAAAATGACGTTAAAGCTACAAGGTAATATAAGGTTTAACCAGACAAATATTCAGAAGCAGTTATCGCCAATGGTTGCATTGTCATCCAAGTATTAGCAATTATTTGTACCAGCTTAATATGGAACAAGATGGTTACCATGTATCAGTATAGTAAGGTTTCAGCTGAAAGAAGTCTCTTTCAAATGCATCTTGATCTTCGATTTTCACACTTAAAACAACTGCATGTTCATAAATATCTCCTGAAGATTTTGCCAAGCAACAACGACCATAAGTTATTGACATGAATTAACTTGTAGGCAATATAATGAAAGGGAACAAAAAACTATATAACCAAAGAACTACCACATATATCGCGATGAGTATTAAACGTTCAGATATTAGTTCTAAACAAATTAATTCAGATCTTACTTGCTAGAGTCAGCTCCTGAACTGCGTTAGGTGTCTGCTGAAAAGATGGTGGCAGGCTAGAAAACTTGGTCAAGAGGACCTGCAATAAAGACAACAAACATCACATTCACAAAATTTGGTAAAGTGGTATTTAATCACAACAGATGAAACAGCAGAACATAACACAAGAACTATGGAGTCAGTATGGAGCAACTAATGGGGCTCTGGAAGCACCTCTGTTTGAAGAGCAATGAGCACTATATATACAGCGAATTTAGTTCAAGGTATGAGTACCCATGTATAAGTAAAACAATTCGATCATATAAAGGATATGGATGGGCATAAACTATACTGGAAAGGTTGATCCTTCATCAAAATATAATTAGGAAAGGGATTAAAATTCCCCGACATTCTGATGCATATACATGTATTTCAGCAACAATGCAAAAGATTCAAGGAAAAAGAAACAGAACAGCAGCTTAAGCAGAAGCTAGGGAACAAAGGAATTCTTTTATTGATGAACACACTCACTGGGTGAAAAATTAAATATATGCAAGCCACTAAACATACCTGAATTTGTACCGAAGCAATATTCAAGGCTCAATAAAAACTCAGGTCAAATGGCGATTCTGATGGTATGGATAAAAAGCATTATGAATCCAACTAGGGTTTCTTTTTTTGGAAATCAAATATTTGGGTTTTTGTACGCACTGATATAACAGACCGTACAAATTTTGCAAGTATTCATAAAACCTAGAAACTCAGCTTCAAAAATCAATGGAATCTATCCTTAAACCCTAGGAAAGCATAAAATTATAACTTTGCCCTCACTGGAGACAACAAGACTCGAACCTTTAGATTGAACAGCCCCAACCAAATAAAAACAACATAAAAAATCTCATCGTTCTAAACCCTAATCAGAAGGAACAAAGTTTTCCCCAAACTCTACAGAGTCTCTCCACACCAGTTTTCAAAATTTCACAAGAAAACCAACGACATGCGTCAACCAGCAGATCAAACCCCTAAAATAACGAAAAATTTGTGACGAGATCTAGAAAGAGAGAAAAAGGGCACCTTTAGCCGGGAGAGGAGATCAGAGCACGTGCTGAAATCGTTCCTAGTGAAGGCGGCCTTGAATCGAGCGAAGACCTGAGAGACTTCGTTGAGCTGGGGATCCATTGATTTTTTTTTTCCTATTTCGAATTTAATTTCTGCTTCGATTTTACCCTTTTTCCCCCTTGATTTATGGGCTCATCGTTGGAGTATTGGACTTAGGGCTAAGAATAAGTACTTTTACAGAAAAGCCCAAACAGATTCTTGTATTACAAACTTCTCTAAAGAAAAGGGAATTGTGGACATTACCCTCAAATCTTCAATAATTCCATGTTAGTCCCCCAAGGCTTTGAAGATGTTCAAAAGTCTCTCGAATTCTAAGCGGTCTCGCAATATTGTCGCTCAATGACCAAAATACCCTCAACTATGTGTTTAGATTTTTTTTTTGTGTGGTGAAATAGTACTTTAATATTTGAGGGACCAATTTGCAAGACCCTTAGGATTTGAAACTCAATCTCTCAAACCAAGTATAAACACAAGGGCATAAATGAGGACCAAAATATAACATATAGTTGATCAGTCGTACAAAGAAATATTTGATGGGAAAAAAAGGAACGTATTGTACTTATATTAAATGATCTTCCTAATCCAAATTGAATCAATAGTTAACCAACAATTATCGAACTATCTAATAACTATTTGATCAACATTACCCATGTCAATCTCAACACCATAGAACATTCAGATGCATATTTTGTCTGAATCCATTTACATCCCTAATTACATCAGACAGCCTTTATATGTTTACAAATACTCATCAAAATACCTGATTGAATCCAAATGAGAAAAAAAAAACCCAGCAAAACAAAGTGAAAGGAAAACATCAATTAGTACAAATAACACATACCAAAGTAAGTTCTCAACAAAGATCAACAACTTGACTTTGAATTAGTCTCTACTTCTGAATCAACCAACTAAAGAACTGCTAGTTAAATGCACCCACAATGGCATCCCAAACATTGTTAGTACGAAAGCACCACAATTCTCAATGCCACATTCTAGTGCAAAACACTTTTCTAACTACCTGTTTCTTGTTATTACATATCCCATCCATGAAAGCATCAGCCAATTGAGCAACCAAGCTCTCAGGCTCATCAATCAACACGTCAATAAACGCGCTCACAACCCTTCGTTCTTGAGGCGTCGCCTTCAAACTAAACCAAGTCAAAAGCTTCACCCGGAACTCTTTCTCCATGTATCCCTCGCATTCTAACCATCTTATCACCTTCACACAATATTCATATTGTCTCTCTTCGGTTGAAGCCTTATTGCCAGAATCTGGCAAAGTATTATTCGGCCTACTGGGGTTGCTCGGTGTGTCCGTTGGTGCATTTTTATGGTTTGGTCCTTGGTTGTTGTCACTTGTATTGGTTGAACCTCTTTGAGAGTCAGCTTCAACTATAGCTGGTTGATCGATCAATTCTTGCTCCACTTTTGGAGATTTTGAAATGTAGTTGAGGTTTCGGGTTATACAATGAACCTCCCATTTACCAAGTTCTTTCGTGCTGCTGAAGGGTGAGGCCTTGAAGTAATATTCAGTTGATGGAGAGAGGCCAGAAACTTTGAATTCTGTTTCAGGTCTAAGTATTATGAAAGTAGGTTCTCGAGGGTAGACTAAAGAGTGTGAGCTTCGATGCCATAGCGAGCAGCCAATTATGGTGTCTTCGAAGGCTTCGTCTTTGGATTGAAGCGAGACAGTAACTGAGGTTGGAGATATGTCTTCGAATTGGATTTTGAATGTTTGGGGACCTGTAATGAAGCGAGACAGTAACTGAGGTTGGAGATATGTCTTCGAATTGGATTTTGAATGTTTGGGGACCTGTAATACGTGACGAGTTAGAATAAAAATGTCATATTTCAAATTGCAGAAAGGATATTGATATCAACTTATTTTATGTAGTCACCATCATTACCATATTTCAGATTGCCGAAAGGATATTGGTATCAACTCATTTTATGTATTCACCATCCTCACCTTATAAAAATAGAGTACAGGTATATATATATATTGGTCTATGGTGCTAAGATTAAAAGATTTTGAGTGCAGTTGTGTCTTCTGTAATAATTGCTTTCTTTGTTTTTTTATTCTGTAATGGTATAATGATATAAGAAAAAGAATTTAACCGGACTTGTTTTCTTGTTCCTTTTGACGTTTCCAGTATTTTCTCTCTTTACAAGTTTAAATCAAGGAAAATGCGCTAATTAGGTACTGGTGAATCTTAACAGTTCGGTAGAATAAATAGCTTTGTAAAGAACTCACCGAAAAATAGTTACAGTCACTGTCCACATTATATTTCACGCTGGAACTATAAGGTTGTTAACTAGAATATTGTGATAAGATGAGAAATACAACTTACTCTTGATTTAATTAGGATAAGGTGTATTGAAGAATAACATCACTTTTGTAAATTTTATTAGATTATCTTCAATGGTTTTAATTATGTAATCTTCAATGTGCTAGTTATTTATTCATATAGTTAGCTAATGAGGCCTGGCTCAGTGGTAAATATGTGGGGTTGGGTCACAGGAAACCGCAGATTAAAGTCAAGCCATGGCCTTTATTAAATTAAAAAAAAAAAGGAGAGATTACTTCATAAGCCATGGCCTTTATTAAATTAAAAAAAAAGAAAAAGAAAAAGGAGAGATTACTTCATATAGAGGCTGTTTGCCCTATAGCAAATAAAAATACAGCAGCTGAGCAGCAGAAGGTACTACAATTAAATTATGATTTTTAGCTTTCGATTGGAAACATCATAGTTGGGAACGGTAACTAGATTTCTTTTTGTAGGAAACGATGAAGTATTCATCGCAGTCAATATGGCTGAAACAATTAATGCAGTTCACTAAAATAAATAACATGAGTAATTAATGTCACATCATCAAGTTTATCTAGCACACAGCTAAAATGTCAAATCATTTTGCAGCTACAGATAACCATACACTTGATTTGCAACAGAAATACGTTTCCTAGAACAAATGTGCAAATTCAATACTTTTTACAACTAACCAAACATTGTATTTGCATTTGAAAATACATTTCCTACATCAAAAGTGCAGATACCCAAACGATGTTATGGAGTTGAGCTTATTTTCAATAAATGCTGCATGGAGCATATCTACAAGTAACATTTGCTGCACTGACAATTGCAGCATATCAAACAGCCAATTATTATCCATCACTGTAATATTTTATCACATAAGTTATCTGGTTTCGTTATGACTATAATTATGCATTTATGAACAAATCTTGTAGACTTTAAAGAAATATCTCCAGAGGGCAGATACAAAATTTAACTTTACCTGGGTTTTTCAAGTCTGCAGAGTTAACCAATCCATCAAATGTGCGTGAAAGCATGGTATCCAGAGCTTGTACTGCTAAACCACACAACTTCTGGACTTCGGCACCACAAGCTAGTCGGTTCACAATACCCCTTGCCATCACTGCCGAGACTTTATCAAGAGGTCCAAGCTCTTTTTTGAGCTTTTTCACAGCTTCATTTACAGTGTTCTGAAGTTCTTTGTATAGTTCAGTTCCTTTGAGGATTTTGTGGCTCAGAGACAAACGATCACATAGTATGTCCACTCTCCTAGCTTCCCTAGCAATTTGAAGTTGTTTCCGCCAGCTCCTACAAGAGCATTTTTGAAATCATAAAACAAAACAAAGGTATACACCTTTATTCATGGACATTTCAGGTTTAAGTATTTTGTCATGCATCAAGAAAGTAAAGGGGAGTGAGCTTCAACGTTCCAGGGCGATATCATAAACTAGATCATTATGAATGACAAAAAAGAACTAGGCTGCATTGAATACGAATTTCAGCAGAGCCTTTAAATAAAGCCACATACGTTTACTAAAAAAACATTTTTGGATCAATGGTAACAGGGTTATATATATTTTTAGATGAATGAATCTGGATTATGATGACAACGATAGTGTGCTATAGAAGGGAATCACAGCAACAAACTTACCATTGTGCCGAGGCTCTCCCTCAAAATAACTATACTAATCAAACTAAAGATACACTATAACAAATAAAGTTTGGACATTTCATGAATGTCCAACTTCAAACATGACGATATATTGTTCCAAGGATTGGGTTTTCTTTGTTGTCAAGGTATAAGCCCCTTCACTCATTTCATTTTTGCATGAGCATCTAAACCAAAACAGCCCACCAAATTGGTTTCATAAATACATAATGGGTGATAAGTTGTCAAAAAATAGAGTTTAAATCATGTAAGTACTTTTGAACAACTGAAAATTCCATAATGAAACTATAAGCTGTTAATCGTACAATTATTATAATGAATCGCAAAAAATGAAAAGGTTTCAAATTCAAATTCCTGCAACATCCTGTAGAATAAAAATCTCTCTTAGAAGCTAGTCATATGATTAGTTCATCACTGAATGAGCAATAATTGCACTATAAAACAAACTCGAAGTGGGAGGTTGAAATTTGAACTAAATTAAAAATCATCATGGGACTTTATTGCATTATCGGCTATTTAATAGAGCCATACATAACAGTGAAAAGGAAAGAAAGAAACATGCGGGACAAACAAGGATTAGTAATACTTAATAAAGCTAGGCTTTCCCAGTTGTATTTTACGTTTAACTAATTTTACTTTCCGCCTATTTCCCTTAGTATTGCTGAATATAAGACATGAGATCAATACAAAATTGGAAGGCACAGAAATGCAACTGGGTCTTTACATAAATGTTATCAAATTAAACAAATCGACATAAATCTACAGTTCTACACAGAATAGGTTAGTTCATAATTACCCAATCAGCCAGTTCACCTTCCCACAGCAAACACAATAGAAACTTCCATCCAACTTCGTGTAGCATCCACTCTCAGTAATCCCAGCCTTCTCACTTTTAAGAGCACATTTCAAGTGGCAGGACATGCCACAAGAATCGCCAGAATATGGTGGATCAGAGCTACAAACCAACCATAAACTTGGGTCCTTATTGTCATCATACTGATAGCAAATGCAGCAAGAGCACCGCTTGCAATACTTATCTCCATTAGCTAAAGTAGCTCTGCAAGCAAGATTCTGACAAAGTGGAGTACCGATTTGTTCTATTTCTCTATTTTGAGAGTGATCAGGAGCTGCATCATTAGCAAACTGCAGAAGAATTTCTTTCTTCCTTTTCTTTTTAGATGAAGGCCCTGCTTTATCATCAGTCTTCTTCCCATTCTTCTCTGAAACTAGCTTAAGGAGATGGCTAATCATTTTAGGCTTTGTAACTCCGGTATATTTCCTTTCCTTTCCCAATTCTGCATTGATAAGTTGAAGAAGTTCTCGACGACTAAAGGACTGAAGGATTTCAGGTGCATTGTCTGCCCATTGTGAAATCTCATGCACTAGATCTCTCTTCTCCTCCAAACTCAACTCACTACATTTGGCAGGATCTATTACAAAACCTGACAAAGCATAAAGATGAGTTCCAACTTTTTTTTGATTATATAAAGAATACGAAAAAGTAAATTTCTCATCATAAAATTCACATTTCAAGTGTTTGACAAAGAAAATTACCTATTTGATGGTACCATTATGCACAATTTTCAGAGATGTTTTAGGTAAGGAGTGGAGAAGTAAATGTAACGATTACTAAAAAGGAAAACAGAAAACAAGATAAAATGCCTCAAATGGAGAAGTGACTGTTATAACATGCACTTAAAGTAGTATTAGTTTGGCCCAACATTGTTAATCTATGTAATTGTATTCTACGCCTTAGTGTAAATAAATTCTGACTATCCCTCTCTGGGATCAAATCAGCTTTTCCAAATTCAACAGAAACGAAGCAACAATACAACATAATCAACCATACAAATAAAATTAACACATTATTCTGCAATGATACTGACATATGACAACTCCAAATGGGCAAGCGCAAAAAAAAAGGGTGATGGAATCTGGTTAGGAGCTCTCCCTATATTAGTCACGAGCCCCATTAAAAGCCAGTAGTGTATTCTTATTGAAGGGTTATGAGCATAATTCAACTTAAATACACCCACTACTAACCCAACCGAAGAAGTAAAAATACATGCATGTCCACAGTAAGAGTACAAAATCCCTTCACCGAAAAGATGAGAAACAAGCAAGCAATACAACCAAATCAACCAAACACATAAAAACATCGCATTTTTCTACAAAAATACATGAAAACCCAAAACGGGTAAGACTAAAAACGGGTCATTGAGTTCAATTAGAAGCTACATTATTCATCAGCTCCATCAAAACAGTCGCATATAGTCATCGTATTGAAGGGTTAATAATCTACTATTTCAGCAGTTCAACAACAACCACTAATAATCACACCAGACCACTAAAATTTACAGGCACTACTCTAGTAGGATAACAAAACCCTTCACCCACAAGATGAACCTGCAATGATGTATGACAGGATCTATCAAATGCAAAAATATCGCATTTTTCTATACACTGTACATGAAAATTTGAATTGGTTAAAGGGCAAGAAAGGGTGATGGATTTCCATATAAGCTCTTCTTAGATTTTTCATGAGTTCCACTAAAACCCAGTTGCATATTATAATCACATTGAAGGTTTTACTTAACATGATTCAACAGTTAACAAACAAACACTACTAATCCAACCAAAGCACCAAAAATTACAGAAATTGCCCTTCACCCATAAGACGAGAATCAAGCAATGCAGTACCACAGAACCAATCAAACTTACACACATCACATTTTTCTGTAACCAAACATGAAAACTCCAAATGGGTGAGGGCAAAAAGGGGCAAAATCGACAGCATTGTTAAAAAAAGCGAAAACCCAGATGGAGTTTTACCTGAAAAGTTGGGTTCTTCCATTGTTGGTCGGGTTTGCTGCCAAATGGGTCTCTGGAGGAGAAAAGAGAGAGCTCTGAAGAGTGAAGAGAGAGAAAGAGAGAGAGAGAGAGAGAAAGGGGAAGGCTGAGAAAAGGGGGGAAAGGGGTACAACATTAAAATAAGGTGAATAATTGTAATTTATCTCATTAATTATTTTCTAAAAATGGTAATTTATTTGTTGGGCGTGTCAGACAAAGGAGAAGGAGCAAAAGGGTACGAATAGCGTGAGCAAAAATTAATTTTTTTTCGCTGTTCCCGATGTGACAAAAATTTGAGTTTCTTGGGGGGACAAATTTTCGTTTTAGACCCTTTTAGGAAGTTATTTACAAAAATCGATCCCTTTTAGATTTATTTGCAAATTTCTATTCAGTTTTAGCCAGGGGTCGAAATTTGCGAATAAAGTTAAAAACTTCATCGGATTTAAAATCCCGTGAAGTTATGTCCTTAATTAATTAGCGCTAACCAAAAAGCTTGTCTCGAACGGTAAATTGCTACTAAACTATAATGAATTTTAAATCCCGTGAAGTTTATATTAAAAAAAATTCATAAAATAAGTAGTTAGGTGCAATGGGTTTAGTGGTTATAACATTAGCTTATAAAATTTGGATGGGAAACATATGGTTCAAATCCTAACCTTGTAAAATTTTTTAAATGTTCAAGGAAAAAGATATGTTGGAATGAAATTCGAACTCAAAACCACTTAAATGATTGAAAATTTAGCTTTCTTTGAGCTAACCATTTGGCCAACTATGGTGACCATGTTATATTGAATTCCCTAGGATTTAAAATCCCGGTCTATTTGTTTGTACGGAAGTAATTATGAAGTAGTTGAAGTAAAAAAAATAGATGCTACTTCTGCTACTTCCAAGCAAAAAATGTTTGTTTTCTGAAAAACTTACTTCAAATACTTTCTTAAACACTTATATGATAAGTGGCGTCTATGTGTCATCCTTACTTCCAAAATATTTTTTCAATCCTTAATACTCAGAAGTAGCTCGGAAGTAGTTGAAATGCATATTAATTAGAAAATATATAAAAAAAATTATTAATATTTTCTTTATTAGTTACTTCTAACAACTTTTCATTGATAAAATTGCTCTTAATTTTTTTCGGATGAAGAAAACAGTTTGTCTATTAATTTTTTATCTAAATATCACGTTGATGTTACGATCAAATGAGCGAGGGAGAAGGGGAAATTGGAGATTCATAAGAATTTATAGCCATCTAGAGTCTCATCGTAGGTGAGAGATAAACAATTATTTTGAAGCTATGTGGTTAAAGGATTCTTCTTGCTCTCAAGTGGCGAGTGGTCATAGAGGCATGAAACTGGTTGTAACGTGCTTGATCAAATTAAAGAGTGTGGCGTGATGTTAAAATTGTGGAAGCAACATATGTTAATTACTTCCTAGTAATATTTCCAAATGTTATCCAAACAAAATAATAATAATAAATGAAGAGGAAGAAGTTCTACTTCCATTACTTCTAAAAATATATGAATTTAAAAAAAATGTTATTTTCACTACTTCCTACTTCATATTTTTGAAAGTTACTTTTATAACATACTTCTTACTTCCAACACTTTCATTTGCCAAACGGGCCCTAATTAGACTGTCGTGAAGTTTAATTAAGAACTAAACTTCACGAGATTCTAAATCCTAAGAATTTTTTCAACTTTATTCGCAAAATTCCACCCAATTTCAGCCAAGTGACCGAAACTAGGTTGAAATTTGCAAATAAATCTAAAAAAGTTTGTTTTTTGGAAATAAATTCCTAAAAGGGTCTAAAATGAAAATTCGTCCTTTCTGGGGGAATTTTTAAAGTTAAAAAATAACAATAAAATAATATAAAATGATGGAGGTGCGGGGAATCGAACCCCGTGCCTCTCGCATGCGAAGCGAGCGCTCTACCATATGAGCTACACCCCCTTTTTGCAAGGCACTTACTACATTATCGTATTTGACAATACTTTATTTTTTCTAAAATTTCCTTGTAAGTACGAAAATGCAAGATAAATGATTTACAGAACTTAGTGTTACAATGTCGCTGTACTCATATAAATGATTATAGAATCATTAACGCCAAGAAAATCAAAAGGTTTGCCACAAAAATTTGTGTATCAGCTCCACATTGTTCTGTTGACAATATTACTAGCTAGATGAAACACTTTACACCAAAAATCAACAATAATATTGCAGACAGACGCGAAAATTCCTTTCTCTTTTCCTCTTGAGCTTAGTGAAAATATGCATGAGGGGTTGTCTGCAGCTAGCGTTCGTCTCTCCAACGATCCCTGATGAGACATTGGAGAGTGTGATTTGGTGTGATGAGTTTGTTTTTGAGCCTGAGGTTGGTCATGGGTGATGTATCATGCCCACTACTCAACCACTCCTTTATTGCCTCATACTCATATGTGAACCCATCTGCAG
>NW_017972546.1:0-5306 GCF_001876935.1 Asparagus officinalis | reverse complement strand
CATAAATTAATTAAGTTTCAGACTTTACAATCACAATGACAACTAAATTTCTAGTGATTACTCTTATCTGTCTATGTTAAGGATTGTATAAGAGTTTATGAAAGAAAAAATAAAGGGTTGCCTGCAATATATCCTTCTCAAAATTCAGGTGATAAGTGCTACCAAAAGAGTTGCGAGGTGATAGATGATCCTGAAAGATTTAGATGATAGGGGTTCTAAATTTTAAATAGAAAGTTAGTTTTATATCTAATAGTTTAACCCTTTTTATGCTAACTTGATTCTCAATATGAGGTATATATGATGATTTCGGAAGAGGTGATAAGAGTTTAATTAGCCCACGGGATGATGGAGTTCACTGACATTTGGTAGTCGTGTTGACTTAATCGGTGTAAATAAAGTTTGATCAGCATACATGTACAAATATTGAAGGTTCCATAAATGTTGGTTGTTATGATTACTTCAATAATATTGTCGAACTTTAATAAAAAAAATTACGGGATTTTAGTTATAATAGTAGAATTGATGATGCATGACAAACCTGAAAGATTGGACAGAGGAAAACATCAGGCACATCAATCGATCTTATCTTTTCTCCCCCTTGCAGCGTTCTACTCTCTGCCTTAGCTTGCAGGTTCATTATCTCTCCTATCAACACTGCAACATTTTCCTCATATCTAGCCTCATTTTCACAACACTGCAAACCAATTTTTGCAAACTCCATTGCAATATCTAAAGGCCAGTCTCCTGCTCTTTCATCCAAATTTCCTGCTAGTGTATCTTCTTCAATTGCTTGACTCACCTCTTGCAAGCCAATTTCCTCGTTTCCTGTAAATGCGGATGAAAATTATCCAATAATTAAAAAATAGTTCGATATTATTCATCTAACTATTATAGTTCAAATTCGAAAACAATATTGTTTGATGTTCATATTTTAAATTAATTGAATGTGATCATTCGCATATTCAGCTTATTTGTTTAATATATATTTGTTTACATATAACTTTATTTAATTATATTCTATGCTCTGAAGACTTAGAATCCCAAATCAAAATTTCAACGTCAAACATTCAAAATGCCGAAACTTATATAGCCTTAATACAATGAGACAATTTCCAGCTATGTATTTAAATTCTATAAAATACGTTAACGAAATTAACATGTATACTTGACTAAAATAATTTGAAATTACATTACAAAATTACATCAAATAAATGTATCTTTATTATTTCAAATCTAGATTCATATTCTGATTTGGGAACTTCTGCCAAATATAAAACATAGCTACCTGTAAGAAGCTGAAGTATGAGTAGGCCAAGATTCAGAATATCCGATGAGGGCCTTGCGTTGTTATTATAGCTTAGGCCCATGATCTTGACAGTGAAATTATGGCCCAATAGTACATGCGAGGAGTTCAAACGACCATGCACAGTTGGGCTAGGCTTGCTGGAGTGGAGAAAGCCCAATGCTGAGCATACATCGACGATGATTCTGATTCTTGCATGCCATGGGAGTTGAAGGGTAGGTTTCTTTGAAGAAGAGAAGAGAATGTTATGTAAGCTTCCATGATGCATGTACTCAAACACGATGCATCTGCGCTCTGCGCACGCGCCTGTCATGGTGAGTATGTGTGGGTGGTTGATTTTGTGCAGGAGCTTGACCTGTATAGTAAGAGGAATATCGCGTTGAGAGGGTCTCTGTGGCTCCAAATTTCATTGATGTAATCCATAATACAAACTATATCAAGGAATTCACTAAAAGTAGCATTTTCCTTTTGTATATATGTTTGATTTTGAAGAAAAGTCTACAAGTAGTCGACAATATGACTACAAAGAGGGATCTATGGGCATTTAAACCAAAAATATAAACAGTATTTCAGCAAAATTATTTGATGGACCCATTTCAATTGTTTAAATGGACTAAATCCTTGCCTTCAAGGACTAGGCAAGGGATGTGTTTGCTTCACAGGACATTGTGTCACAAAAGATATCAAGAAATTATAACCTGAATGATGTATTTCAGCAAAATTACTTCATGGTTCAGTGCTGTCTGGAATTTATATGTGAATATAAGCACATATATATATTTGAAGGAATTGGAAAGAATAAAGAAGTTCAGGGCATACCTGAGCTTGGAACTCCTCTAATGAATCCAGGAATACAGTCTTGAATTGAACCACAACATCGATACGATCAATTCTTCCTCTATAGATTACACCTTCTAAGTCTGCAGAAATCGCCATTTTCGTTGCAAAATCATCAGTTGCGTTTCTTATCTCCTCTTCATTAAATTCCCTATATCTGAACGATTTTCCCATCTCCTCCCTTATCCTGTAATACTCATTCCTCCTTTTCACAAATTCTCTTTGTCGACGAGTTTCTTCAACTTTTCCTAATATTTCATTTTTCTCAGTCTCTATCATTGCTAATGCAGACTCGAGGTCTGATTTCTTCAATGAGTAGGCTTGGAGGTTGATCATGAACTCTCTTTGATGGTCAAGCTCTGATTTCAGTTTGTTCTTGCTCTCTGTGATGTTACCAAATATTTCATGTCGCTGACTTCTTACTGTGTTTAGCTCTTGCGTCAGATTGTTTTGCTTGGTACGATCTTCTCTCAACTTTGCTTCTATTTCCTCTGTCTGGAATAAAAGATATTTTTAGAGTTATTTGTATAACTTTCATCTACTTTACAAACGTACAAGTTTTATTAATGTTTGCTTTAGAATTGTCTTTAATTTTTCCTTTGTGGGTTTACTCAGTTTGCAAGTAAAATAGAAGAAATCTTGTAAAAGGTTGAGCTTGAGAGGCTTAGTTTTGTAGTTATACTGACTTTTTTATTTTTTTTTCCCCTTACCCTTTGATTGCATAGAGAAAATATTCTATCGGATTTTCTTCGTATTTCCGCATCAGCTTTTGCTTCATTTCTCTTCTGCTCCAGAATCTTCTCAGTTTGTTCAACTGCTCTCAGGACTTCATTTCTGCTCAGATAATTCTGGAAATGCTTCCAAAAAAAAGGCAACATAAAACAAAACGGCCTTCCTAATATTAGATAGCCAAATTTTAAAAATATAAAGTTTTATGTGATTAATTTTCACACTTGCCTTGTTAGTCTTTGTGACCTCAAGCTCATCACGAGTCTCATCTCTTTGCTCCAGTTCTTGTGAATTTGAATCTAACATGAATTGTACATATCTATCGATCTCTTCAACATTTTCTTCCCATTTATCTCTTACTACTTCATGTACAATACTGGTAGCAGAATTTGAAACTACATGATGAGGAGATCTCTGATCATCTTCATTGCTCGGTACATTATCTGTAAATTTTCGACTAAACCACCCTCTTAAGTTTCCCTTTTCCTTTGGTTTCTTCCTAAAATCAGCAACCATAGTTCCACATTCATCTATGAGGTAACCTCCCTCGTCAGCATTTTCTTCTTTAAATATGACTAGTTTTCCTTCGTATACTGTGAATAGTTCACAGAAGTCTGGCTTGTGCTTCTGAACATAGCAAGAACTATTGGTGTCACATTTTGCTTTCCTGCATACAAATTAGAAAAATGTACCAGTTATATTGTGTGAAATAATTATTTCAGTCAGAGTATTGAACTTTTCACTTAATTTTTTTGTATCATGTTTACTTCTTTTATTGTAGAACTTAGACTTTGTTTCGGTTTGTTGCCTCACTAAACCTACTGTCTGCACAGTTCAGTAAATTTTTCTTAGGACATCAGATATGAAAAAATAATCTCTAGTTATCTTCATGAAAAAAATTCTTCTAAATCATCATTTTCAAATTAACCTTTTATTTGATAAAACCATTTTGTTTACCATGATGATGATTTCATGCTTTTAAATCCCATGACCAATTTCTTGATCCCGTGACTTGAAATCAGACCAACAAGAATCTTAGGAACAGGTTCTTTGGATATATTAACTTCCAGAACTTCCGCTTTCACCTGCACAAGCTCAAAAATGTCAAGGACTAGAAAATCAGATTGGTCCTAATTTCTGATTATAAATATTACATCAAGGAATTTTTTGCGTACCCTAATGCATAAAGCCATGTACTTATTCAATATCTTTTTAACTCTCTCATGCTCTTGAGCTCTGAAAGCCTCCAACATCTCTTCATTCACTGAACTAGCCGGAAGCTTTCCAACTAAATTCATCTAATATTATTAGTCTAAAAAACTAAATTTTCATTCATAAATTATCTATAAGATTTCATGATTAGTAGGCTTACATGGAGTTTGAACAAAATCCCTTGAACTAGTGTTAATATGAAGAATAACAAAGGAGACTGACTGAGAACTCCAGTGATTAAGAGCCCACCTCAATGTCACCAACTCTTCTTCAATATTTTTCCCCAGAGCAACATAAATCTTCTCTTGATGAGTTTCCATGGTTGGTTGAGCTCAAAATTTTATTATCTCTAACTTAAGGAAGATTCGCATTCAAGTGAAGATATATGAACATATATTAGTGTTTTTTTCTTTTTTTGGAGGTTAGTGGTTGTTCTTATTTGAATGTCAATGTTACCATCCAAATGAAATAAATTAGATAGATGTTACAATGTCTTGACGGTGACTTGATAACATTTTAAAAATTTTTGCCGTTGATTTCAAGATGAATATCCTCCAATTTGTATCCTCAGCTGCAGTATATACATACTCATGAAGCTGGCCTGCAACATTTTGGCTTATACGCACTCTACCGCAACTTTGTTTACACTCATCAACAAAAGTACTAAACTAGTCACCAAACTCATATATCCTCAATTGCCAATATCGATCATATCAAAAGAAACTCTTACCTATTTATATCTCTAGATCTCGTGCATAAATTTGAAAGGATGATATAACTAATGACGTTACATTGCTGTACTATTAGACTCTCCAAGTTTTGACTGCTAATTATTATCCATAAAATGTTGTCTCCACAGAGTCACATGCACGTGTACTTACACCCGACTACTCAATCTATCAAGTGCAAGCTATAACATTGCTAGCTCTTGATGTTCGTCTAAATTTAATTTTTTTAATTTAATTTTTTTCGTGCTCGGTCTCTCCGTAACCACCATTTCTATAGGCTGCTTATCTTCACGATATGATTATCGAAAGACAGAACTACGTCTGAATAACAAGAACAGAGCGTCCCCTTCAACTCTATTTTTAACAGGCACACATAATTTTTGAGTCACACGCAGTGAAGGACACATGCATGAAAGCTTAGAAAAAACGTACAGAACTTTTGGGGATGATGGATGAAGGGTGTCAATTTGTGACGAGCCCACTGTATAGAGTGGCTC
>NW_017972545.1:312121-339114 GCF_001876935.1 Asparagus officinalis | reverse complement strand
TGTGAACAGGAGAGAGAAGAGAGAGAGATATATATGTATATATATATAATTAGGGTTAGGGTTTAAATAAGAAATAATTAAAATAAAATAATTATGGGTACTTAAAATTAATCTAATTATAGAAAAATTATCTACAAATAAAAACGTACATGTTGTGCTAATACAACAGTTGATACGAAATAGTCAAGATATACCCATATTGTATAATTAAACAAGAATAATTAATAATAAAAATATTTTTACTTAAATTTAAAATCAAATAATTATAGGATAATTATAAACACAGTAAAACGTACTAGTTATACTAATACGATAGATAATATGTAACAGTAGAAATAATACAATAAATTATACCAAAACACGTAATTAATAATAGTATGTATTATATGAAATAATTTGTAATAATATTAATAATACAATATATTATTTAAAATATTATGTAATAGTACCGATAACACAATAAATTAATTCTAGAAATTTTTACCGCACAAAATAAATTTATAAATATCAAAATCATTTAAATAAATATATAATTAGATTTTTAAATCATAGAAAATTATAGAAAATCAAGAAAAATATAAATACTCTTTTTAAAAATAATAATTTAATATTTTAAAATACCAAAAAATTATTTTAACTAGTATCGAAAATTCATGGTCCTTACAAAGGGTTCGTTGCCAAAGATCAAACCTAGGTGAGACTTGAAGTAAATCAAGTGCTGAGTAGGCGTACCTCTTCCGTCGAATGGCGTGAAGTTGATTAAGTTGAACTTCGCCGGATATAGAATCGACTCCCACTCTCTAATATAAGGACATGGGATGCATGTCTTCTTTACCTCTTGAGAAAACATCAAAGCATTGATCTTGCTCTCAAGGTCTTTCATCTTCACATCTTTGCATGTATCTCTCTTTTGGCGATTTTGAGAAGAACCAATGAGACCACCCTTAGTGTTGGTGTTGTTGATGGGGTCATCCCCAGTGTTGGTATTATAGTTAGGGCCACCCCCAGCATCTTTGTGGTCATGAGGGGTATCGGGGTTGATATTCTCCTCCACTTCTGGGTCGCTGTCTATCTAACTGATAGTGTTGTGATAACTAGATTCACCGTGCTGATTTGATAACTCTTGGAGTTGTTGGGCATGTAAATCCTGATAACTCTTAGAGTTGTTGGGCATGTAAATCCTTAACCCGTTGTATGACTATTTTCATCTCGATTTTAAAATCTTCCTTCTGTTTGGCCAATGCCTCTTGAAGGAGTTAAGCCATCTGCTCAGTAGTGATCATGAATAATTCTTGATTTCTTCCCGCACTAGATACTATATTGTCTGAAACATTTGTAGAGTTTGCATCTAATGCTTCATCATCTGAGGAATGCCCTCTCCTTAGTCTAGGCCTGATAGTCCTGGACCGTAGCCAAGTGAGACGCTAAGATGCCCCGGGCAAAGGATTGGAACTGGAACGTCAGGTTAACTTCCCCTTGTCGGCCATGTTGATAGTGACCTTCGGGAATTCGTCAGCTTGACTGGTTGATCTTATTTTGCAGAAGTGCCTTGATTTGGGTTTGAACGCTTCAGTAGAGATCCTTTTAAATACTGAGACCCTCCGTGGAGCAGTCTTGGGGCAGGCATATTCTAATAATACTGTCCTGATTAACCTCTCAGAAGGACAGTGAGAGTCTAATCCTGGAGTACTTCTTTTTCAAGATTTGTTCGTACCCCCAGTACGATAGTACAACTCATCAGCGTTGTGGCCGGAGCAACCTATCGGCTGATTTCTTGAATTATTAGGGATAACATTGTCTTCTATCTGACATGTTTTTTTCTGAATAGGTAATGCCTTGCTAGCATTCGCAAGAGTCACATATTTGGAATCATACCCTTGTGATGGTGAAACCCTAACGGGCTCCTGATTCTCGACACATACCCCCAAGCGGGTGGTTCTAGGAATCAATTTATTAGGAGGCATGTACGACCCCTAGTCTGAATAGTTGCTTGGGAATTATTCAACAGACCCAAGTGTTCCTTAACAAGGGTTTTGCCTCGATCTTCATGTAGAGGACTAAGGCGATCCTTCAATGGAATCCTAAACTTAGAGAGATCCACACTAATGTAGGGCTTTGCCGGAGGTTCGAGAGAAAGAGGAACAAGATCGGAAGTTGACAGAGGCTGGGAGGCAGCCTTGGAGCTAGAATTCGGTGAGAGACATGACTGACGTCTCTCCCCAAGTGGAGGCATCTTGACTATTTTTGGTGTTATTCTTGGCATTGTTTTGGTCTTTCGCACCCAAACTTGCTTGGATTTTGGTGATTCCTTAACCACCTCTTCCTTTTGTAATTCTTGTGCATTTTGCACAAGGATTCATGCATGCACAAGAAGTGCATGGTGTTTCTGGATGTGCTCCTCAAGAGTAGAACATGTTTGTTTGACACGAACCCATTTGTTAGTCGGCGGTTGGGAGGAGGAACCAATTGCTTGCTACAGTGAAGGCTTAGTCATTTAGCGCCTTCTGAATTCTAAATCTGCTTGATAGCTCAGTCCATTCACCTGCTCCAGAGCTTGGTGAATTAACGGGCAAGATGTTGGCGCCGTCTCTGTTGAGCCATCTTCGTCAGAACTATCACACTTTCAACAGGAAACTCCTTAACTTTTGGGAAGTTGTTATGAGCATCAGATCCGGCTTCCTTGGACGCTGGAGAGGAGTCTTCAATAGCACTTGGGCGAATATTATCACTCTGAGTCTTTAGATCTGAAGGCCAATGAAGCTTCTTCACGGAAATGGTCTTCCTACGCTTGCAAGAAGAGTAAGATCTGGAGGAGAAGGAGGAGACGTACTCCTCGAACTTCTGCTGGTCAAACTCGTATTCGACCTCTTCATCCACATTGATCATGATCATCGGCTGTGACATGATAGCCTCAGCATCGAGGCTATTATCTCCCATTGTGGTCAACTGTGTGTTCTCATCGAAAGTTAATTTCTTTGAGGAATTTATTACAACTTTAGGCGTTTACAACGAATTCAAAAGAAGAGATTGAAGAATTACAACTTTCTAGAAAACACACGCAGAGAGGTCGTTTATCAGTCTTCTGCTTGCGTGGGATCTTTGTTGGTGCCGAGGTTTATCTGTGGACCACCAAATGTTCAGATCCGATTGATTTCATTGCCTCGCGAAAGAGACAAGAAATTAAAGTGAATACCTCAGCAATGGTGAGATAAACACTCTTTTTGAGATCACAGCAATGGTGTGATCTTAATGGAAGTGGATGAACGAGGCTGAAGTGGCTGCAGATCTATCGAACTCTCCTCCTTTTTGTCGAAGAACTTGCTAAGAACTTGCTTCCTCCTTGCTAAAATTCGTGCTCCTCACTCTCAAATTCGATAGGGCTTCGCCGTTGCTCTGAAATTCCCCCTTCTGAATGAAGACCCTAGGGATGTATTTATATGCTTCAGAAGCTATATTTTTATTTAAGAACGAACGATTTGATCTTATTCTCAGTTATAACCACTTAACCACGTTCAAAGATTGCCTCAAATCTGTTGGAGAGGCTGTAGAATGAAATCTTTTCGAAAAATAGGTTTTTGGGTGGTTAACGGGCGAAAAATGGCTTTTTTGGGCATGAGACACCGTTAGTGTCTCTCCCTTGGGCCAAGACACCATTGGTGTCTCAACCATGGGCCGAGACACTAGTGGTGTCTTGGCCATTGCCCGAGATGTCGTTGGCGTATTTTGATTGTTTTGCCTCTAATTCTCCCGTCCGATCTCAGAATGACATCATTCAAAATATATTAGAAAGCTGCAGAAGAGATATACAACCTCATCTAGGTGAAACATATGTGGAGTGAACGAGACATGATTGGTGCTTCATCTTTCATGGGTGAAACGAAACTCCCGATCGAGTCATTTCTTCGCTATTTTGTCGTCCCGTTGACTCGTATGTTTCGTGAACTCGCTACATGTGCTTGTTAGCTTCCTTATGACATCAAATAATCCTCGTTGACTTAGATAATGACATTCATCATCTTTTTTCCGTCTCGAGCTGCGTGTGAGAACCTATAGGTAATTTTTGACGCCTACAATAAAAGTAAATCTACTCTACAAGGTATCAAAATAAATCTAAAACAAGAGGGTTCTAGCCCCTTGAATATCTAAACAGGAAAAGAAAATATTACAAGAAAATAAAAGATAAAAAATAAAATTTACATTGCAAGAGGGTCCTAGCCACTTGAAAGCAAACTTTCATCTTCATCTTCATCTTTATTATTAAACAAAGAGAAGTAAAAAAATATGAAAGGTGACAATTAAAATAAAGTTATAATTTTAGAAGGTCTTTTCAATGAAGAGTAAGCCTCCTCTCCAAATAGAATTATTATAAAAATTTTCATTTTCAAACCCCTCAGTCTCTACCCCTATTTATAGCCTATAGTAATGAATGAGAACCCTTGGATATTACTTAAAGATCAAGGATTAAATCACAGTCATAAAATAGTTTCTCCTGCGAACAAATCGGTTGGCTGATCAGTTAACCAATTGGTTGGTTGACCGATTGGTCTATCGATTAGTTGACCGATTGGTTTGTAATAGATTAGTTTTTTTTTTGACTCAAAATTTTCATGGATTCTTTAGTTTTCTTTGGCCTTCTTTTGTCTTCATATTTGGACTTCAATAAATAGTAGAAAATTAGGGAGTTTGATTCTTTTAGGCTTTCATTCATTAATCCATCATTAACCTGTAAATTAAGATAAAACATATTTATTAGTGACATTTTTATTTAAATAAAATAGATAACGAGAGTATAAAATATAATAAAAATGTGATTATAAAGGGGTTTAGGATTACAAACTCGTGTCAAGAGTAGAAAGTGCTCACATACCTATCTAACTCTTTTAGGTATCAAACAACATCAAATTATAACTATAAATTATGATATAGATTTGTTAATAAAGGTAGTTTTAAATTCCAAAATTCTCTTCACTACAATCATAACCAAAAACTTGAGATACATACCGAAAGAGCCCATGAGGGTGGATTGTATAGCTTGTTCACATGTATTAAATTTCTAAAATAATCTTAAAATTGAAAAAAATAGATTTAAATACGAGATATGAGAGTCTAATTTCTAAAATTAGAAAGAATTACTCGAAAGGGACATCTGTAAAGAGAGTTATGGCCAAAATATTCATAGGATGTTCTAAGGGAAAAATTCTTCATGAAAATATGTTGCAAAGACCAACATGCAATCTATTCCTTTACTTATACATTGCATGAAACTCACAACCAGAACCAAAAATCATTGTTGTTATAACTTGAAACAAAATGTTCATAGAAGATCACATCTTTATTGAAAATTAATAGCAAATGTGGTTGTTTTAATACTTTCTAATGCCATGCATGAATTGAAATATCATCTATCCTTACATGCAAGCCTAAATCTAATTAAAAATGTGAATTTCATACTCAAAGAAGCTATTAACCATAGAAACTCATACTTGCTTGAATTATGAAAACTTGAAAAGGAGTGAAAACTTTGCCTAATAGTGGCTCTAGACTCCTTTGCCAAGCTTTCTTGCAATCCTTTATCTTTGCTTCTTCTTCTTCTTCTTCTTCTTCTAGCTAATTATTTGAGAGAAAATTTGAGTTTTTTGACAACAATATATGGATTTTGGGGGGCTAAAATTGGGTCAGCCAAAGGAAGGTGAAGGGGAGAGGGAGTTAGAGAAGTTCCTTTTTAAATGAAAATGAGAGAGAGCGAGGGTGAGGTTGAGTATCTTATACACCTCACCCATGTGACTTATAAGGGGCATCATGAGGGTTAGTGTGTAAAATTTCTTCAATAACATGGCTGCTTAAAATAATTTGAGGCATCAATTATATGGTTTTGAAATAGTTAATTGTTATTTTGGACTAGCTTTAATTAAGATTCTATATCATGGGATTTGATGTTAATGATTATTGTGAACACTATAGCTTGATTAATAGCCATAATCGAAGTATGCATAGACAAAAGTTCTTCAATTTGTAGATTCTTAAACTCATGCTATCAAGATCAAAAATTGTCGATTTAGATTCAAGAGTCGATATCGACAATGGTATTTTGACTGACAAAAAATAAGAATGTTTCATCCTTCATTCTTAAAGGAAATTTCATCCCCAAAATACCCCTAAAATAAGTTCTGCATCTCGACTTTTAGTTCCCATGTTGCATCTTCAACTCCTTGATTGCTCCATAACGCTTTAACTAGGGATTTGCACTTATTTTTCAGTTGCTTCTCCTTAAAGTCTAGAACTCGAATGGGCTAGTTCCTCATAAGACAGATTGTTACACTGGGGAAAGGCTTGGTACAAAATGATATGCCTTAGGTCTAACACATATTTCTTTAGATTGGAGATATGAAACACATTGTGATTCTTCTCTAATTCCAGTGGCAAGGCTAGACGATAAGAAACAGGTCCAATCTTCTCTAATATCTTGAACAGTTCAATATACCTTGGATAGAGTTCGTCTTTCTTTCCACCTCTTCATATGCCTTTAATTGGTGTATCCTTCAGAAATATATGATCACCAACTTAAATTTCTAGCTTGCATCGGCGATCTACATAACTCTTTTGTCAACTTTACGCTGTTAACTTTGCGTTGTTCTAATAATTTGTAGAAAATAAAGAATTTATCAAGAACTCAAAGAAGCCCAAAATGCCTCTACTCGAAGCCTAAATAAAGCCCACAAGTCCAAAGTCTAAGAGAACTTGAGTTAACAAGCAAAGAAAATAAAATTATGTTACAACCTAATCAAGGAATTAATCGACTAGATAATCGATTAATGTGTAACATATTTTAATCAATGGTTAATTTTAATTTTTTAGAGCCGAAGTTTGATCCAAGAACTAATATTATATATTGTAGGCTATAAATAGGAGTAGAGGGTAAGGGTGAGAGATTTAAAATTTTTATAAAATTCCTTTTTGAGAGGAGAGCCTTTAATTAGGTCTTTAAGTTATAAACTTCAGTTCACAATATACAAAGTCTTTCCCCCTTTTTAATTTTTTTATTCTTTTATTTGGTTGATGAGATTTGCTTCGTAAGGAGGCAACCCCTTGTAATGTAAGTTTTTATTTTTTTTATCTTTTATTTTCTTATTTATATTTGCATGTTTATGACTTTACTTCTTATTTTTATTTCATGCTTTGTAGTTTATATTTTTATTCCTTGCTTTTTATTCATGTTCTGTAGTTTATGTTTTAATTTATTGTCTTTATTCTTGTAGTTTAGATTTTTAATTCCTTACTTTTTATTCAAGCTTTGTAATTTAGGATTCATTTGCTTTTGTAATATGAGTAGCTAATTTCTTTAGGATTTTTACGATTATATGAAACTAATTTAATTTTTTAATTTCTCTATTTTTGTACTTAAAATGATCATGCTTAGGATAATCAACTAGAATAACAATTAGTAGAAAAAGAATTCGATAGGCTATACTTATCTTAAATGGTTCTATAGTTTATGTTTTTTCAATTCTAAATTGCTCTATTCATCAATGGTGATATTTCTTGAAATTGTTTTTTTATAGGTTTTGCTTATTTTGAATAACTTCATAATCTTTTCTTAATAATCTAAGTAATATGAGACTTAAAAGAGAGTAGTTCTTAAATCTAAATAGGAATTAACTGGTGAATTAAATCTTAGATTTCTAGTTTTATCACTTGATCTCCTCTGTCTCTTTATTTGCTTATTCTATTGATCTTATTCTCTTTTTTATTTTCTTCTCTCTTCTCTTTCTTTCATTCTCTCTTCTTGTTTTCAGTCTTTTTATGTACAATAATCCCACCCAACTAATCTCTATACTCTTTAATTTTTTTCTTACATATTTTAAGAACCACTTTAAGACTTCTCTAATATCCTCCTTATTCGTGAGATTAACATTTGCATAATACACATGCTGGTTGTGAACTTGTAACAGTTTATTTAGAGCACATCAATCAGCGGCCATTTGAGCTTGATTCATGACATTTTTCTTATTTTCTTAGGTTTTTGTGGGTTCTTTTGCTAAAAACTTGACCAAAATTTTGAAGAATACTACTAGCATGATTAAGAGAATCTAAACTAGTTAAAAGACAAGTTATATAGTGTACAAATAAGTGAGTCACACAAGATCCTCAGAAAACCTAGTTCGTAGATATAAACTATTTTGTTAAATAAACCATAACTATATAAGACCAATCATGAGATGATATTAACATGAAACTCATGAAAGCATAAATAATTAAAGAGAACATAAATAATAAATAATAAAATAGGATTAAACAAGAATGGTGATGCAACCTCACTACTGGAGGAGGCACTTACCTTTATATTCAAGCATCAGCGATACATCTTCTTCTTCTCCACTCTACCACTGGATTTCTATCCAAGCATTAGTGATCTAATCGCACATATGTGAGATTAGAGTTTTGATCTATATTTTCATATGGAAGAAGAAGGGATTCTTATCTGTAGGCAAATAAAATTGTCTATACCCCTAACAAAGAAAAATCAAGGGTTTGCCTAACCATACAAGTTCGCCTGAATCAAATAAGAAAAGTCAAGCTAAGTCTATCAGATGACACAGCTTCGCTTGAATGAAATTTAGCTCACCTAAATGCTTAAAGTTTGCCTACATGTTTCAAGCTTCGCCTGAATAACTCACACCGATCCAAGTTCGCATGAATACTTGACTTTGCAGACAATGCTAAGTTTGCCTGAATGCTTAGCTCTCCTGAACAAAAGTTAAGCTCCCCTGAACGCTTAACTTTGCCTACGAAGCTCGCCTGCAAGCTTGCCAAGCTTTCCTGAGTGGTAGAGCTACCCTGAATGGTCAAGCTCGCCTGAGTTGTTTGACCAAGTCAGCCACTAAAGCCTGAATTATGGGTGTGGTTGTAGCCACTTCCCACGTTCTTAGGAGTTGGTTATGAACCATTCTCCTCTATAAAAAGCCACAAATGGCTACAGAAGAGGGAACCAGACTTTTGAACTCTTGGCATTGAGAGATCGAGCATTGAACAAATCTTCGTATTTTGTGCATTCGGCCCTCAAATCCTTAGCTAGGGTGTTCAAACTCGAAAGACAAAAATTCTATCATGCGCTGAAGGTTGTTCACAACCTTGTTCGAATTGTCAACGAGAAGCAAACTCGACTCAAGCATAAGGGAAAGAATCTTATCGCCCCGAAAGATCCCACGTTAAATAAAAGAGAGATTAGATCAATTCTCTCTTCTTCTGTGTAAAAGAGACTTCTAGTTTTTAATACACAATTTAATCAAAAAAATTTAGAATCATCTTTTATGACCTACAAAAGATGGCGACCATAGTGGGAGAAACCATTCTTTCAGACCAGATGGTGGTGGTGCAATTTGACGAGGTTGCTATAGGGACAACAATTGAGTCTCTCGTCATCAAGTTCAATCAAACTAAGTACTAAGGGTACTTATCTTCATCTTCTTCTGGTGGCAAGACGTCACGAAAGTATCACAAAGTCTTGCGTGCGACTCAGCCCCAACAAACTAAGGTTATTATGCTTGACAGCTCTTCCCGAGCAAACACTGGGGGTTCCATCCCTCCCAAGACCGTTGAGGCCGACTAAAAGGTAAAAAAATGCAAACCAAGGAGTCGCTCGATGGGTTGTCAAACAATTTGCACAAACTCCTATCTCTAAGACCATCTCTAACCACCCTCCAAATCTCCAAAATCTCCAAATTTGGAGAGTGGAACCTCTCCAACCACTCTCCAAATTTGGAGATCTCCAAATTTGACCCTCCAAATTTGGAGGGTGGGGAGAAATTTTGGAGGGTCTCTCCATAACCCTATTCATGATTTTTTATTTACAATTTTGCCATTTTAACTATTTGATTTCTTAAAATTTACCACTTTGCCATCATTCTTAGTAATTTAAATTAGATGTTTAATTTCAAATAAATATAGTTAAAAAATTATTAATCTAATATTTGAAATCATTATATATTTGAAAAGGGCCCGTTGACATCTTTAAAATGAAACTAAGATTAATTTATTTTAGTATTATTATAAAATTATTAATTTTTAAATTAAATAAATAAGTATCAGACATAAAATTTTAAATACGGGGATCTATTTAACTTGCTCCATAAAAAAATACAAGCATAAATTACAATATTTAAATTACATTCCTTCGTTGCCGTGCTTCTGCCATAAATGTTCAATTAGTGTGTTTCAAAGCATAAAATGAGCTTCCCTATCTTGAATTTTCCTATGTCGATCAAGGAATCGTTGGAATCGTTCGACATCATCAATATCTATCTCTTAAGGTCTTGAAATTTTGTCATGAACAATAATCTCTGGTTCTGCATCGCGTTCATCCTCCACAGTCATGTTATGTAGTATAATACAAGCAGTCATTATGTCGTGTAGTCTCCGCTTGTCCCAAAAACGTGATGGTCCCTTGATAATGGCAAATCATGACTGAAGAACACCAAAAGCCCGCTCTACATCTTTTCGATATCCTTCTTGCATAGCAGCAAAGAGCTGCCTCTTAGGCCCTTGTGGTTGGGATATTGTTTGTACAAGAGTAGACCATTTGGGGTATATCCCATCGGCCAAGTAGTAACCTGTATCATAATTCTTTCCTAAAATACTATAATTAGCAGGAGGAGAAATACCTTGTGCTAGTTGGTCAAACAAATTTGAAGATTGCAGTACGTTAATATCATTGTTAGATCCTGGTAATCTAAAAAAAGCATGCCATATCCATAAGTCATATGAGGCTACTGCCTCTAGAATCATTGTTGGGCCTCCGTGACGTCCCGAGTACTGTCCCGCCCAAGCCATTGGACAATTTTTCCATTTCCAGTGCATGCAGTCTAAACCGCCCAACATTCCCGGAAATCCGCGCTCTTCTCCTTTCCTTAGCAACCGTGCAATGTCACCCGTAGTGGGATACCTCAAATATTCATTTCCAAACACCTCTATAACTGCCCGACAAAACCTCTTTAAGCATTGGATTACGGTTGACTCACCAATCCTAATATATTCGTCGGTACTATCCGCTGAAGTTCCATACGCTAACATGCGGTGCGCTGCTATTTTTTTTTTGTAAAGTCGATAATCCTAATACACCAAGACCATCTCTCTTCTGCACAAAGTAGTTGTCGTGTTCTTTTACTGCGTTGACAATGCGAAGGAGTAGATCTCGTCGACATCGAAACCTTCTGCAAAAAAGAGCATCCCCATATGTGGGTTTCTCAGAAAAATAATCGTGCCAAAGTCGAGAATTACCTTCTTCTCTTCCTTGATTGATCACCACATGACCAGGAATCAATCCTTTACGTTTTCGTTCTCTGCTCTCTTGAAGACGACGAGCCAATATTTTCTTCAAGACTTCATCTCGCTCCTCCTGCTCAGCCAGTTCATTCTCCCAGTCTTGAAAGCAAAGATCGAGGGTCTCTCCATCGGAGGAAGAAGAAGAGTGGTTCCAAGATGACCCTTCTCCAAAGCTCATATTTTATTGTATGAAGAGAAAAGAGTTGTGATATATTGAGTTTTGTATTTAGAGTTCATATATTTAAAGAGTTGTGAAAGATTCCCACCATCACCTCTCGTCGGGTGATGTTTCCAAGAGCCATGTCCAGTCATGTCAATACCGAGTCTCGTGCTTGTCTTCTTGCAATTACCAGATTCCCACCATCACCTCTCGTCGGGTGATGTTTCCAAGAGCCATGTCCAGTCATGTCAATATCAAGTCTCGTGCTTGTCTTCTTGCAATCACCAGATTCCCACCATCACTTCTCGTCGGGTGATGTTTCCAAGAGCCATGTCTAGTTATGTCAATATCGAGTCTCGTGCTTGTCTTCTTGTAATCACCAGATTCCCACCATCACTTCTCGTCGGGTGATGTTTCCAAGAGCCATGTCCAGTCATGTCAATATCGAGTCTCGTGCTTGTCTTCTTGCAATCACCAGATTCCCACCATCACTTCTCGTCGGGTGATGTTTCCAAGAGCCATGTCCAGTTATGTCAATATCGAGCCTCGTGCTTGTCTTCTTGCAATCACCAGATTCCCACCATCACTTCTCATCGGGTGATGTTTCCAAGAGCCATGTCCAGTCATGTCAATATCGAGCCTCGTGCTTGTCTTCTTGCAATCACCAGATTCCCACCATCACTTGTGCTCGTCAGGAGACTTGTATTATAAATAATGGTAGCTTATCCCATACTTTTGTCCACCAATCTTTCTTCATCCACTATGACATCTGTTCAAGGAAAATCATTCAGTAACCAAGAAGATCAGTTCTTGTGCTTGGCATGGCTTGAAATTTCTCAAGACCCAGTCTCAGGCACATGCCAAAAGAAAGATAAGATGTGGGAAAGGATCACAGCAGTCTTCCATGAGAAGGTAGGTGATAGACAACGGTCACCAAAGTCTCTGGAATATCGTATGGACGCAATTAAGAAGGCAGCAAAAAAATTTCGGGGTTGTGTTCGACAAATCGAGCGACTGAATCCAAGTGGAGCTTCTGAAATCGATATAGTAAGTATATATTTTTACTATGGATTTTATAATATCATTTTCAACTGTCTAATATTTTTTGTTTGTAATTTTGTTAGTTGACTCAAGCTAGAATCATGTACGGAGAAGATGTTAAAGAAAAGAAAGGATTTCAATTCGATCATGTTTCGACGATCCTCAAGGATGCCGAGAAATAGGCTGACCCTAAATCCAATCATGCAGTTGGGAGCATCTCTGAAGGATCAGAGTCGAACACGGAGAGGGAAAGTTTTGTTAACATGAGTGATGGCCTGTCTCCCACGGACAGCCCAGCAAGTCGCCCTGTTGGAAGAAAGAAAGAGAAGGCAAAGAGAAAAATTTTGGCAGAGTTTAGTTATGAGGAGGGAATTATTAAGAGTATGCAAGAGTTGGATGCTAAACGTGAAATGAGCAGGGAAAAGTGGAGCGATTGATGATAATGAAACTTGAAAATGAAAAGATAAAATTAGAATTGCGAGCTAGAGAAGTAGAACAACGTGACCAACAATTAGCTCTTCAGCGTGAAAGCGAGGATAGACAAATTATGTTGACTGATCTCAGTAAGATCGTTGATCAAAGTGAACGTGCTTACTATCAACAAAAAAAAAGGAAATTATGAATAGAAAGGAATATAGAGCTCCATCATTCGACTATGGATTTTCCTCCAGAGGGCCAAGAGGATTTTCTGATCTTCTTAGAGGAGCTGTAGGAGGACAAAACGAATATGAATTTCCCACTGGAAATCAAGGAGGATTTTCTCAATTTGCTGGCGAAGCTGGTTCTGTAGGAAGAAATGAATATGGTGGTTCTTCGAGAGATCAGGATGGAACCGGTAGTTATAACGATAATGACCTGCCAGAATTTTAATTGTCTCTTATCATATTTTATGTTTGAGGTTTATGTTTGCGACTTATGGTATGTTGTATTAGAGGTTAATATTTGCTTTCTTGTTCTATCGATGTATGCTTTCACTGTTATTTCAGAATTTCTTCTTTTATGATATGTTGTATTGCAGTATTAATATTGGGTTCATTTTAAAGCTCTCATCGACACCTTTATAATGTTATAATTTTTTCCCAAGTAAATTGTTAACAATGAAATTATTAACGTAAACTATATCCAACATTCTTTAATTTATATGGCTTTTTTGACAAAAAAAATAAAAAGAAAAACATTTGGAGAGTGTGGGTTGGAGCAACCCTCCAAATTTCACCCTCCACATTGGAATATTCCTAGAATATTCCAATTTGGAGGGCCAAATTTGGAGGGTATGGTTGGAGATGCCCTAAGGGGACTAAGGTTCGTGTCGGCATGGATCACGCCTTCACCATTGACATGAACACTCCTCTTTCAAAGAGAATCAAGCAAAGGCGATGACAAGCTTGCGCTCACCGCGAAGCACGCGCTCTGATCTCCTATGGCGGCCTAAATTACTATTCAGGCCTTAAAAACAATGCTAGAACCATAATACGAAGTTCCCAGTTCTAGCGAACTACGCGGTTTAGGTGAACATCACACTACAGGCAAAAGTCACCGTTCAGACAAACTTCCCCAACCAAGCGAACGTAAATCAACTAGCGAACCTCACCAGGTTCACCTGATAGCTGAACCTCGCCTGCAAACCGAGCTTCACCAGAAAGGTAAAGCAGTAGTTCGCCCGACAGGCGCACTTCACCAAGTTCGCCAAATAGGAGAACCTCACCTAAAAGAGTAGGAAGCTGAACCTCGCCAACAGATTCGAGTTCACCAAACAACTGAAGCTCACCAGAATAGGTAGCCTCGCCTATCAAGGCAAGCTCGCTGGATTCCAACACTTGGTGTTTTTCGAAGTGTTTTTCCAAGTGTTCCTCTGAGCCTTCTTCTCACAATCACTCGTCCAATCCTTCTGATGCTGAGGGTTGTATGAATCGGCCCATAGTGGATCTTAGAGAGCGCTTGACTTGCAAGCATACTATTCACGAGGCAACTCCTTAGTGCCACTGCGAGAGGCTTATTACGATAGTACTTGCTGACTGCCAGTGTACTGAATTGTCGAGACCGTCGATATTCGGGAGGCTCTCAGGGTGACTAGCAGAAGCGAGACATCCTCGCCTAAGATGCAATCGTGTGAGGAAACATGCTCTTAATGATTTGGATCTCCCAGCTGTCACTATCAACATGACGGGGAAATCCAAGGTGAAAAATTTAGACTCCTTTGATGCTGATTTTTCACCAAATCTAAAAGGCCTTTTTATTGACCATGAGGGAGTCTACTAGCACACCCGGACTAAAAAAGGGGGTTGCCATACCTCTTGATTATAGGCGGTTAGCATCCATTTCTGATGATGATGACGATTGCTTGGCAGTAGCAATTTCTCAGGCTTCAAGCTCGATTCAGGGTGAGCGCGTAAAGGTGGACATGGCTGAAGTTTCTGAAAACATAGCCAGAAAGCTGGAAGAGCAACAAGGTGCAATTGCCACCCAGCAAACAATAATCAATGCCATGAAGGAAATGCTAGAAAAGCTTTTGAAAAAGAAGGAGAAGAAGAAAAAGAGGACATCACAGGCTACCCCAAAATCCTCAACCAAGAACAAAGGGCGGGAACCCACTCCTCCCTAAACCACAGAAGGGGAAGAAAATCCTGGGTCGCCTTCTGATTTGTCATCCAAGTCTTCGAAAGGGGCATCATCTTCTAGACACAATCCCCGAGATAAAAGGCTTGACAAGTTCCAAAGCTAATTCGACGCTTTGAAGCTCCAGAAGAATATGAACAACCTGGGGGTTGTCAGGATATATCTAGTCAATTGGGATATAGTCTCCTATTCGATAAAGTTCAAGCCCATGAGCCTAGTTCAGTTTGATGGCAAAGAATCTCCATCGCAACATATATATTATTTCCTGGCTCAGATAGACTTTCTTACAGGTAATGATCCTATATTGACCTGGTTATTCATCGGAATCCTGAATGGGGTAGCCTTTGAATGGTTTCAGAAGCTAGAACCAGGCTCTATCAAATCTTTAACTGATATGGAGAAGCTATTCTTGGCTCACTTCTTCGATGATAATACCGCAGTGTCGATGTCCACTCTGTTAGCTAAAAAATAGAGAAAAGGTGAATCCATCAACAATTTTGTGAAAAGATTTAGAAATTCCCTACATTGCCGTGATCAGGTCTCTAAAAGTACGTTGATTGAAATGTGCCGCAAAAATCATTCAATCCATATTTTGTCCAATGTTAGAGTGGTTGAAACCCAAACTTGTAAAAAGCTTGTTCGCCATGGCGAACAAGTGGAGAACATGCTCAAGAGGCTGGAAGTCGAAGAACCCCAACTAAAAAGAGGAGCTCCAAAGCAGAGTTCATCCAGAAATCCCACCCGATCAAAGGGTAAAGAGACTACGGCTGTCGAGACTATTTCAACCTCTAAGCCGGCTCAGAAGCAAAAAGCTACATCTTCTGAACCATGTTTCCAGAAGCAGTACAACTTCCAAGATGATCAAGTGGTTGCTATCTTCAACACCTTGCTCAAGAGCAACAAGATATAACTGCTAGAGATAAGGTAGCATGAGGATGCGGCTAAAACAGATGATCCTAACTACTATGTGTACCACTAGATGGTTCATCATCCCACCTCCAAATGTTATATCCTCAAAGATAAAATCTAGACCCTTTATGAAGTAGGGGTCCTTAAAAAAGGAAACAGCCCAGTAGAAGGTGACTACAAATATGGTCACTCTCAAGTTTGGAAAAGATATCCTCGAAGTCCTTGCACTATCGGGAGTTGTGCCCATTCCTAAAGCAGAACTGAGGATCGTCAACACAGACCCTCATCATCAGCAGGAGAAAGGTTTGGTACCGCAAACTCTATCGTCAGGACAAACCATGTAGGTCCATCCCAATCTCCTTAATGATAAGCAGTAGACTTCTAATCCTTCAAAGAAGTCCAAGGGTAAGGCTAAGCTCTGTAATGTGGTGTCTGCAATTCTAGATGACGACAAGGTAGAAGCGGTTGCTCTCACTGATTCTGACAACGAGATGGCCGTATTAGGTACCAGAGCTAGGAAATACTTTGCTAAGCATTACCCTCCAGCAGCAGAAAACTCTTCAAAGTCACCAGAATCTTAGGCAGTGCCTGAAAGGCCTAAACAGAAAGTGTTGCGTTACAACAAAGAACTGATGAAGGAGACTCCTGCCAGCTCAAGTAGTCAACCCTTTTAGTTCGGTGTCCTTGCACAACTGGCTAATATCCCAGCCACAATCACTTTATATGAGCTCTTGCGGTTATCCAAATCTACCCGGGAAGCTCTACGAGAAGCGCTAGCTGACAGTGAAGCTTTCACAACTCATTTTCTATCTGCACTTGAAGAGGAAGGAGGAAAATAATATCCTCAGTGTTGCATGGCATCCAATCAACACATCTGTTGCATCTTGTTCATCCCAAGGACATGCTTATCAAGACTACGAAGCATGATCGACCATTGTACATCACTGGGGACGTTGGCTCTGTCGAAGTAGAAAGAATCCAAGTGGATCCAGGGTCTGCACTAAGCACAGTTCCCCTAAAACTCATTCAACACTTGGGGTACCTCGGAAGCATTTATCTGCAACAAGCACTACCATCTTTTGCTTTAACGCCACAAGAACCCGTCCATTTGGGAAAATCCAACTCAAATGTCGACTGGGAGACATGAAGATGGAGGTGACCTGCTATGTAATCGATGTAGAACCCTCCTATAATATGCTATTGGGTCGGCCATGAACTCACATTTATAGAATTTTTAGCAAATTCTCAGCCATCAACGGGTTTGATTAGCCTTTACCGACTACCGTTTGAGTCGGGCTAGCATGCGAATTGTTTAAGTACGTTCCGCATGTGACGTTGTGCTAAAAGAGTTAACTCTTTTAGTGCTACGATATTGAATACGTAGACTTCTTTTTTTTATGGGAATGGACTACCCGGCAACACGTGTTAGGTGTTGACTTATCCCTTCTTATGATTCGGGATAAAAGTTCCCAGACTTGGATTCTAGTATCTTCTTCAATCGGTGAAAGACTAAACCGGCAACACGTATTAGGTGTTGACTTATCCCTACTTAGGATTCGGGATAAAATTCCCCACACGTATAAGGCATGGATTACGGAGTTGAAGGATGGTGTCAAAAATAGGAGAGGAAGAATATTATATTCTATCTCTCAAAACTGAAGAGGAAAAATTTTATATGCTATCTCCAGTTGCCAAGAAAACTCGAAGTGGGATCTCCACCCTAAGAATCCGGAAAAGTAAAACTAGGAGTGGGATCTCCACTCCGAGAATCAGAAAGATTCAAACAACCCTAACTTTTATAGGATTGCTTGCTTAATCCAAAAAAAGAATTCCTCATTTATTGAGATGAAATTCTGATTTCGGCCTTAACTTTTATAGGTTTGGCCGAATAGGAAAAGGTGAAAGTCTTTCGTTTATCAAAAGGGCATTCCGATCTTGGTCCTAACTATCTGTAGGTTTGACCAAGTGAGGTTGGAGGCAATCCTAACTTTCACAGATTTGATTGCTTAAATTGAAAGTGGACCTCTCGTTTATGGAAGGAATCGAGAGGAGATTTTGGTTGTGGTCCTAACTACTTAAAGGTTTGACCAAGATGGGAATTTGAGACCACCCTAACTGTTTAAAGGTTTGATCGTTCAATTTGTGGACCTCGCGTTCATGGAAAGAATCGAGAGGGGATTTTGGTTGTGGTCCTAACTGTTTAATGGTTTGACCAATATAGGAATTTGAGACGACCCTAACTGTTTAAAGGTTTGATCGTTTAATTTGTGGACCTCTTGTTCATGGAAGGAATCAAGAGGGGATTTTGGTTGTGATCCTAACTGTTTAATGGTTTGACCAAGATGGGAATTTTAGACGACCCTAACTGTTTAAAGGTTTAATCGTTCAATTTGTGGACCTCTCATTCATGGAAGGAATCGAGAGGGGATTTTGATTGTGGTCCTAACTGTTTAAAGGTTTGACCAAGTAGACAGTGGAAGTGGGAGTACAAATCACAGTGTGAGTATTGACTTATACAATTCGCTCAGAGGGGGTTCCTGGTGTTAAGTGACAAATACTTAACACGGAGAGGTTTGATAATCGTCAATAATCAGGAGATTAAAATTCTAAATGCTATGTCCGGACTCTAACAATGAGAACGTTGAGTGCACAGATGTAGCGGGAGTTTGAGTAGGAGTTTCTTATTCATCACCTTCTTGTAGAGACCCGGTTATCCCTAAGAATACACTATATAGAATTCTCTCAGGAACTTCCCGTCACATGAATTATCCACCCCTAGCTTTCTTCACAAAACTGGGTGTAACATTGTACTCAGTTGCATGACCGGGTTATCCTTAAGAATACCAGGCATGACACTCTCTAGGAATTTCCCATGAAAGAAAGAAAATAGTTTAGACTCATATACCTATTAGAGTTTTAGGGAGCAGTTTAACCTCTTATACCGGTTGGAGGATTGAGAAGCAGTTTATACTCGTATACTCTTCGGAGTAGGTGTACTGTCATTCGGCTTATTCTAGCTTTATGGCACCAGAGTCAATTAGAGCTTGAATCTTGTTCTTTAGACCGAAACAAATCTCACTAGGATGGAGAACCCTCCTGTGATACGCACAGTAGTTTGGGTCTGTAATCCTCTTAGCTCCCTCCTGATCTTTAATAGGTGGCAGCTCAATCTCACCGTTATTCAGGAGGTACTCGAAAATATCCGAAACTTCCTCATTCTTGAAAGAGTACTCTTTTTAGAGTCCCGGATCTAGAGCCCTTTGATGCTTTTGAGGTTGATTATTATCACTAGCAACCGCAAGCATTGATTGTTGGCTTCTTTCGATCTTCTTCCTTCTGAGGAAGTGTTCGGCATGTTCACCGCGCATCTTCAAATCTTTTCAAGTCTTGGACGAGTTTAATCCCATAACTCTGACCACGTCCAAAGAGAGGTTGTTGTGGAAAGTTTATAGGATGAATTCCTCCATGATCGGATCTCGGCAATTTATTACCTTGTTCCGAAAGCGTTTAACAAAGTCGGCGACTATTTCTCCATATTTTTGCTTCTTATCGAAGAGTATCCTGATGGATACCTTAGCGTCATCATCAAAGAAGTTGTTGAGGAATGAGCTCTCTATATCGTCCCAGTTATTGATGCTTCCAGGCTTGAGACGGCGGTACTAATCAAAGGCAAGCCCGCGAAGGGTGTCAATGAATGACCGAACCATCAATGCTTCATTGCCGAATATCATACCCAAGTGGGACTTGAAGTAGATCAAATGTTGAGTGGGAGAGCCCTTCCCATCGAGCTATTCCCAAATTGACTCTTCTTCTTAGAGAAAAGTTAGGGCTAGACCCGCTTAAAACCATCGGAGACTTTTCCTTGTTGACCATGTTAATGGTAACTTCTGAGAATTCGTCATCTCGAATGACCGATCTTCTTTTGTGAAAACACCTTGATTTGGGTTTCGACGCTTCAGATGAAAGCCTTTGGAACACCGAGACCCTCTGTGGAGCGGTCTTGGGGCAGCTACACGCTAATAATATTGTCCTAATAAGTCTGGCACACGGACAGTGATAATCCATCTTCCGAGTACTTCTTTTTTGAGATTTATTCGTACCCCTATCCTGATAGTACAACTCATCGACGTTACGATCAGAGCAACCTATCGGCCGTTGGTTTGATTCCTCAGATGGAACGTTGTCGTCTGTTTGGTGTGTTTTCTTCTGAATAGGTAGTACTTTATTAGCTTTAGCAGGAGTCACACATTTGGAACCACACCCAAGTGAGGATGAAATTTTAATGGGCTCCTGGTTTTGTGCAAGCATCTCCACACGGGTAATTACGGGAATCAACTTGTTAGGATGTCGCGTACGACCCCTAGTCTGGATGGTTGCTCGGGGTTCCTTCAATGGTCCTAAGCATTCCTTAACAGGTATATTACCTTGATCTTTGTGTAAAGGACGTAGGCAACCCTTCAACAGAATTCTAAATTTGGAGAGGTTCATACCGCCGTAGGGTTCTACCGGAGGCGTGGGAGCGGAAAGAGCAGGATCCGAAGTTGACGAAGGCTGGGGAGCAACGTCGCCTGCTTTTGCCTTAGGCGTTGATTTAGCCTTTGGCATCCAAATTTGTTTGGATCTTGGCGATCTGTTAACTACCTCTTCCTTTTGCATTTCTTGTGCTTTTCGCACTAGGATCTGGGCATGTGCAAGAAGTGCGCGACGCTTCTGAATGCGCTCCTCAAGAGTGGAACGGTTCTGTTTGACACGAACCCATTCGTTAGTAGGTGGTTGGGAGGAGGTTCCTGAAGCTTGCTGCTGGAACACTTGGCGCCTTTTGAGCTTCAGATCTGCATCATAGCAGATCCCGTCAATATGCTTCAAAGCCTTGGCAAATTAGCGTGCGAGATGTTGATGGCACTTTTGATGAGCCCTCTGTAGGCGTCTAAAAATGCATATAGGTTCCTTAGCACAGCTCGGCACAAACCGATGAACCATCGGGCGACATATCCAAACACGAGCGTCAGTCCACAACGCCGAAGCCAAGCGACACGCAACGAAGCGGATTAACGAGGCGACGAGGCTAACGAACCGCACACAAGCAACGGAATGCATCCATTCACGTGCGGAATCAAGCCAACGGTTCGGGAAGTCAACGAGTCATCCGACCGTAGAACGGATTCGAACTCGAACGCCAAGGCGGATTTACTGCCAAATCAGGATTCAGATCAACAAATCAGAGTCCAAGTCAACAGCGAAACCGGAAAACAGAAAAACGGCACAACACCTGGGGGACTCGGCCAAAACCGAGCCACCTCTAGGTGGCTCAAGCTTTGGAACTTTGAGGACTTGGAGATATCAGATCTGGTTCTTGGCGATCATCCACACCAAATAAGACAGGAGTTCGAGAGAGATCAGATCTGAGATCTACGCAGTTTCCCTCCGGATCAAAGCTTGGCCTTTGATCCCGAGAACTAAAAGCTATTATTTCCTTGGCGAAATAGTACCCTCGGCTGTTATTTCCTTTGTGAAATAACACCCATTATACTACGTAGATCCGACCGGATCTAGATCGCGCAGTGGTCCATGGATAAACCCCGGCGCAGGCAAAGAACCCACACAAGCGAGTGACCGCAAAACAGGAGCTCGCGATTCGTTCGACAAACAAGGAAGATTGTAACTTTTTCTTTTTCTTTTGATCTCGTTGTAACCGGATCTTATAAAAAGACCGGATCTTTGTAATCGATAAACACGATTACTTGATAAAAACAATGAATTCAATGAAGAAAACAATTTTTCCCGCGAACATGCCGAGATCGAAGCGTCGCAGCCGCGGATCTCAATCCCGGTCGAAGAGGAGGTCGAGTACGAATTCGACCAACAGAAGTTTGAGGAGTATCTGTCATCCTCGTCCGGATCGACCTCCCCTCGCAAGTCCAAGAAGTTCTCCTCAAGGAGAAAGGTACGTTGGTACGAAGAAGTTGAAGCTACCAATGACGATCTCACCCCGATTGACGCCAAAGTTGCGTCGGGTGAGGTTCCACCAACCTCCAACCAGATCAAGCTGGTTCCTGTCAATTCCTCCGTCACCAAAGGAGCGGTGACTCTCTCAAAGAGAGCCTGCCAAAGGCGACGCCAATGCTTAGCCAAAGAATTCGCCAAAGCGATGGAGTCCACCGACGGAATCCGCTACAACGCGGATCTGAAGAACAGGAGAGGCAAACAGCCTCAACGACCGATGAATGGTGACTCCTCCAAGCCGCCAACGAACGAATGGGTCTGTGTCAAACGGAACCGTTCAACACTGGAAGAGCGCATTTGCAAGTGCCGCGCAATGTCAGCGCAGTCACGGGCTCAAATCCAAGAGGCCCGTAGAAGGCTACAGAAGGAAGTGGCCAAGAAGCCACCACCAAAATTGTTGCAGCCTTCGAAGCAAGGTCAACCTCCGGCGAATCAACCAAAGTCGCCGATAATTCCAATAGCTACTCCGGGAGATCATGCAGAATCATTCCGAAGGAGAAAGTCAGTCTTGGAGCGCCTCGGTCCAATTCCTGACGAGAGAGGCAAAGCTCCAGTCCAAGAACGTTTGGGCCTGATGAAGAAGCCCCGAACGACTCAACATGCTGGGGGTCGCCGTCACCTCCAGCATGACAAGGAGTTCAAGCCAGCTGCGCGCACTAATTTGCGCATCGAAGTCCAAGAGCCTGCTGAGAACTTACGCCCAAAAAGGTATGCCTCGAGGCGCGTGACTCTTGAGAGCCCAAAGAAGGCAGTTCGCCCTCAGAAGGAAACGTTGTCGTCTGATGACGATAACGTTATACCTGAGAAGTCGTGCCGACACACGATAGGTTACTCTGACTTTCAAACCGATGAGTTGTACTATCGTGATGGGAGCACGAGGAAAATGAGAAAGAGGAGTCCTCGAGGGCTAGAAACTCAATGCCCCTGTTCCAAACTCATTCGGGCGATATTGTCTGAGTGCAACTGCATCAAGACGGTCCCCGAAAGAGTTTCGGTCTTCAAAAGGCTTAGCACCGAAACGCCAAAACCAAGGCCTAGGCATTTCCGACAAAGAAGAAGGGTAGTCGAGGAAGGAGAATTTCCGAGGGTCACCACGAATATGACCAGCAAAAGGACATCGACACAGGATAATCCCAAGTCGATTCTGGAAGCACCCCGGCGTGTAACCCGTCTACAGTCTGGAGCCATCATACGAGGCACTTATGGTAGGATTCGGACAAGATTAATGCCTGCTCTGCGATTGCATCGGATAACACGGTATCCAGCGAGGGGCAACCCCGCGAGTCATTTATGATAAGCGCGGAACAAGTGGCCAAGATGCTCGAAGAAGCCATGGCTAAACAACAAGAGAGCTTCAAGCTCGAAATGCAGATGGCCATGCAGAATATGAGAGAAATGCATGACCAACAAATCCAAGCACTGATAAACCAGCAAGGCGAACCAAATCGTCGTAACCAGGTTAATCAGGAAGATGAGGACACACATGCGAATGAAGCTCACAATGCTAATAACCCTCCCATCAATGCAGGGGGTGGTAACGAGAATTCTGACGAAGACTCAGGTGAAAACCTGAAGATTAAGAATCTCGAGAGCAAAATCAATACGTTGATTTCCGCTCAAGAGATGAAGAAGACGGGCATTCCTTGTCCATACCCACGAGAGTGGGAATCAATCCCATATCCGACGAAGTTTAGTCTAATTAACTTCACGCCATTTGATGGGAAGGGTTCACCCACTTAGCATTTGATTTACTTCAAATCGCACCTGGGTGTCATCTCTGGTAATGAGCCTCTGATGGTACGGTCCTTCGTTGGCACTCTTCGTGGAGCCACCTTCGATTGGTATCGCCGCCTCAAGCCAGGAAGCGTGAATAGCTGGGACGACATGGAGACTAAATTCCTCACGGACGTGTTGGAAGCAATGGGAACAGCACCGTCTGACACTTGGAAAGACTTGAAGGTGCACGGTGAACAAGCCGAACGCTTCCTCCGAAGGAAGAAGGCCGAGAGGAACCGACCGACGGTTAATCCGCTGAACTCAAACTTCGCCTGTCGTGGTAAGGGCAAGGCACCTGCAGCTGCTGATGGTGCTAATCAAACGTCACAACAGCAATCCTGAAGGCAGCAAAAGACTTCGGGTCCAAGACTCCAAAAAGAGTACTCTTTCAAGGACGAAGACGTTCCAGCCATCTTCGAATCCCTCCTTGAAAGTAACAAGATCAAGCTACCACCTATCACAAATTAGGAGGAAGCTGACAACACGACGGATCCAAAGTACTGTGCATACCACATGAGGGTCCTTCATCCCACTAAGGATTGCTTTACTCTTAAGAATAGCATTCAGACCTTGGTTGAAGCCGGCGTTATAACGCTAAGGTAAGCCAATTGAGAACGGCAAGACTCCGAAGAGTATACGAGTATAAACTATTTCTCAATCCTCTGACCGGTATAAGAGGTTAAACTGCTCCCTGATACTCCGACAAGTATAAGAGTATAAACTGCTTCTCAAGACTCCGACAAGTATAAGAGTATAAACTGCTTCTCAATACTCTGACAAGTATAAGAGTATAAACTGCTTCTCAACACTCCGACAAGTATACGAGTATAAACTGCTTCTTAATACTCCAATAGGTATATGAGTCTAAACTGTTTCCCAATCTTGATGGGAAATTCCTAGAGAATCATATATTCTTAAGGATAACCCGAACATGCCATTGAGGATAACGTACTCCTCGTTATACCTAGTTCTGCAAGAAAGCTGGGGGTGGATAATTCGTGTAACGAGAAGTTACCGAAAGAATGTTAATATTCTTAGGGATAACCCGATCAATATGAACAAAGTGATGAACACTAAATCCCCCACCGATCAGACTAATTGACGGTGGGACCACCAAATTCTATCAAGTTTAATCCATTCAAACTTCCGCTATGTTCGGGCACTCAACACTTTCGTAGTTAGAGTCCGGATGTAATGCTTAGAATCTTGATCTGTCACCTGGTCAAACCTTTCTACAGTTAGGACCACAACCAAAATCCCCCTCTCGATTCCTCCAATGAACGAGAGGTCCACTTTCAAATCGAGTGATCAAACCTTCCTACAGTTAGGGTCATCTCAAACCCTTCCTACAGTTAGGATCACCTCAAACTCCTGCTTTGTCAAACCTTCCTACAGTAAAGACCAAAATCATAATTCACTCTCGATAAACGAGAAATTCACCTTTAGTTCGGTAATCAAACCTTCTGACAGTTAGGATTATCCAAATTTTTCGATTCTCGGAGTGGAGGTCCCACTCCTAGTTTCATCTTTTCGGATTCTGGGGGTGGAGATCCCACCTCGAGTCTCCTTTCCAGCTGAAGATAGAATATAAAATTCTTCTTCTTCAGTGTCGGGAGATAGAATATAAAATTTTTCCTCTCCCATTTCGGGTTCGTCTTTGCCCCAATAGAAGACACCACCTTTTTTAACTCTCAAAATCTGTGCCTCACAGGTACAGGGAATTTTATCCCGAATCCTAAGTGTTAGACCCTAGAGGGGGGGGTGATTAGGGTCTTATGCTAATCTAATCCGATTAAATGCCAATTAAAAACTAATTAACAAATATATTCTTGCAAGATAGATATACAAAGAGTTATGTGCAAGAATATGCAATATACACAAGGTGATATATCCTATATGATAGAAATATATGCAAGGATATATAAACAATAAGATATATCCTAACAAAGAGATATAGACAATGTATGTGCAAGGATATAAAACTAACAAGAGGGGTAAACAAATTAACTACAAATGTGATAGGGCAAAATGATCAACAAGCAATACACAATGGCGATGTAAGATATGAATATGAAAACAAGTGCGCCAATGCAATCACAAACAAAGGATATGTTTACGAGGTTCGGTCCCCACGACCTACGTCCCCGCTCCTCACCTCGAGGAGATCTCCACTATCACAACCGGGTTTTCTACGTTCACCCGAACAACGTTTACACCTCACAATACAATCACTATGCAATCACACCTCACACACTAAGTGTTGGTCCTAGCCCGTGTCCTCCTCCTCAAGTGCTCGGTTACAACCTCTCCCTAGGCACGTCAACCGACGCCACTCCTCTTGGATTCGACCCCGTCTCTCACCACACACTTCTCTCGGTGTACAAGTGTATTACATGTGAATCCTCATAATAAGCACAATATAAATCAAATGATTTGTTCTCTAAACAAGGTGAGAACTCAATTAAGCACAACTCTTAGTCACAAACCCACAACCCCAAATTATACTATGAATGTAAATACAATAAGCTCAATAGGTTGTGTGTGAACAAAGAGATAATAAAATCAACTAAACTCAATATGAACACTAGCTTAATAAAAAGATAATCAAACAATATAAAATATGAAGCTAGATTGAGTTTAGAAAACTTCTCAATAGATCAAGAGTGGAAGGAGAAGAGTTGGATGCTCAAACACCAATAGATGATCTCCTCAAGCTCTTGTGGAAGTGATTCACAAAACCAAAACACTCAAATGCTTAAAAGCTTATAAACACACTTAAACCAAACATAAACCCTTGATTAAAACTCTCTTAAACTTGTTTTTAAACTCTCTTGGCTCACTTGAAAAGACATCAGCAATGGGGTATATATACCCACTCAAAGCTCAGCCAAAAACCCCAAAACGAAATGACCAAAAACCCCAGCAAACAGCTCAGAGAAAGAGCCGTTAAAAAGCAACGGCTATATTGTCGGTCGACCGAAATTTTTGTCGGTCGACCGGCAGAGAGCAAAAGCACGAAGAAGAGTTCTGGACCTTCGTCGGTCGACCGGTGCGGTCGACCGATGGAGTTTTTCGGTCGACCGGACCGGTCGACCGACAGACTCTCTGTCACCCAGTAAGCATATGAACTCAGGTTCGGTCGACCGGTTCGGTCGACCGAAAACTGATA
>NW_017972545.1:278760-307591 GCF_001876935.1 Asparagus officinalis | reverse complement strand
CAAAAACCCCAAAACAAAATGACCAAAAACCCCAGCAAACAGCTCAGAGAAAGAGCCGTTAAAAAGCAACGGCTATATTGTCGGGCGACCGAAAATTCTGTCGGTCGACCGATGGAAAAATTCGGTCGACCGACGGAAAGTTCGGTCGACCGTTATCCAGGTCGAAAACAACAAAACAAGCAAACACTTATCCGGTCGACCGGTGCGGTCGACCGAAGGAAGCTCTCGGTCGCCCAGAGAACTTTTGACCTCAGGTTCGGTCGACCGGTACGGTCGACCGAAAACAGATATGACAGAAACTGAAACCTGTTTTGCTGGTTTTAAAATGCTGTTTAAAAATATCAAATAAATTCCAAAAAATGTAAAACTTTGGGGAATGATTGTAGACATGATAATACACATGCTACAAAAACTGGTTTTCTAAAAAGACTTCCCAAATGAGAAATATCATCATTTTGCAAAATAGTCCAAAACATGAAAACCTGAAAATTGATATTTTGATATTTTGACTTAAACAACATTTTGAAACCTTATGAAATAATTGTATAGACTTGATAAAAGAGAAACCTTATGAAATGATTGTATAGACTTGATAAAAGATATAACATGTTGTTATGAAGTCTATAACCTAGAAATACAATATTTTCATAAAATTGCATATTCTATGCAATATATTGAAAACACTAAATATGATTTCATTAAATATAAGCTTGTTAAAGATGAAATCATATATATACATATAAGCATGAAACAAAATAGTATTTTCCAATTCTATGCATTTGTTTCATATATAAACTTGAAAACTATAAAACCAAAAACATATGTATATATATATATGTATCACTATATATATATATGAAAACCGATATAATGTGTGTGTATAGATATTGAGCTTAACGTATTAAACACACATAATATAAACCCTAAACTAAATTACCCAAGCTAGATCTTGATCTTCAATAAGCTCTTCTAGGTAATCCTTCACCGACATTCCGCCAACCTCCATTGGATATCATCGTTGAAGCTCTATTCCATCCATCCTCCAACTACGTTGTTTGTCTACAATGAATAGATAATACAAGCACTAGACAAACAACATTAGTAGTAAATTGTTTGTAAATCATCATCAAAACAAGAAGGCCAACACTAAGTAGGGATAAGTCAACCCCTAACACGCGTTGCCGGTTTAGTCTTTCACCGATTGAAGAAGACACTAGAATTCCAGTCTAGGAAGTTTATCCTAAATCCTAAGCAGGGATAAGTCTGCGCCTAACACGCGCTGCCGGTTTAGTCTTTTTCCGTAGAAAAAGACACCAGAGTTCGATTCTGGGGTATTCTATCCTGAAACCTAAGCAAGGATAAGTCTACGCTTAACCCGCGCTGCCGGTTAGTTCTTAACCGTCAAAAAGAACACACGTTCACATATTCAACATTGTGGCAGGTTGTTATTAATAACACCAAAATCCATGCCTTACACGCATGGGGAATTTCATCCTGAATCCTAAGAAAGGATATGCCGACGCCTAATACGCGTCGCCGGTTTAGTCTTTCTCCGTAGAAAAAGACACCAGAGTTCGGTTCTGGGGTATCCTATCCTGAAATCTAAGCAAGGATAAGTCTACGCCTAACCCGCGCTGCCGGTTAGTTCTTAACCGTTAAAAAGAACACCCGTCCACATATTCAATATTATGGGAGGTTGTTATTAATAACACCAAAATCCATGCCTTACACGCATGGGGAATTTCATCCTGAATCCTAAGAAAGGATATGCCGATGCCTAACACGCGTCGCCGGGTTAGTCTTCTACTGACCAAGAAGACTCCAGAACCTCATTCTGGGGATTTTTTATCCCGAAGCCTAAGTAGGGATAAGTCAGCGTCTAACACACGTTGTCGGGTAGTCTATTACCGTGAGAAAGACGAAGTCTACGTATTCAATATCGTAGGACTAAGAGCGTTAACTCTCTTAGCACAACGTCACATGCGGAACGGATTTAGATAATCCGCATGCTAGCCCGACTCAAACGGTAGTTGGTAAAGGCTCATCAAACCCGTTGATGGCTGAGGGTTTGCTAAAAATCCTATAAATGCGAGGGTCACTGACGCATCAGCTTCATTAGTTGGTCTAGTGACTTGAGCATCCAACGACATTCGAAACCCTAGGGTCAACGCCGGTCAACGCGTACCCCTAGGTCAACGCCAGTCAACGCGTTGCAACCAAAAGTCAATGAACAGTGATCTGGAACCCTGAGTCAGCACGATGTGATGGAGATAGTCAGTCAACTCAATGACACCAGACCAGACCAAACTGAACCAGATCAGACCAAGCTGAATCAGACAAGACCAGGCCGGTTCAGCTCATTAGGACATGAACATTACTCCAATAAGGATAACTCAACGCCGGACAACGCGTCGCAAATAAAGACTCAGCGCCAACAATCGATGGTCAGTTCTATGTTGAACCAACAAACACGAGCTAAAAGATCAAAAAAATCAGGAATCGACTTCAAGTTCAAATTTCCGACAACGGTCAGACAATAAATGCAGCACCGAAACTCTTTCAGACATTCGACAAAGCACCGAATAGCCTGGAGGATTGAAGGAATCAAGAACAGAAGCCATTCCAAAGTCCCGTTACACCGACTGAAGGTTGGGACAATCATATCCAAAGTATTCCAGACTCTTCTATAAAAGAACGAGGCTGAAACACTTTGGAGGGGGTATCTATAGGCGTCTAAAAATGCCTATAGGTCCCTTAGCACAGCTCGGCACAAACCGACGAACCATCGGGTGACATATCCAAACACGAGCGTCAGTCCATAATGCCGAAGCCAAGCGACACGCAACGAAGTGGATTAACGAGGCGACGAGGCTAACGAACCGCACGCAAGCAACGGAATGTATCCATTCGCGTGCGGAATCAAGCCAACGGTTCGGGAAGTCAACGAGTCATCCGACCGTAGAACGGATTCGAACTCGAACGCCAAGGCGGATTTACTGCCAAATCAGGATTCAGATCAACAAATCAGAGTCCAAATCAACAGCGAAACCGAAAAACGGCAAAACGACACAACACCTGGGGGACTCTTGGAGGCGAAGCTTTGCTGGATTGAAGGCTCAAAACTTAAAAAGATTGAAGCTTTAGAACTTTGAGGACTTGGAGATATCAGATCTGGTTCTTGGCGATCATCCACGCCAAATAAGGCAGGAGTTCGAGAGAGATCAGATCTGAGATCTACGTAGTTTCCCTCTGGATCAAAGCTTGGCCTTTGATCTCGAGAACTAAAGGCTATTATTTCCTTGGCGAAATAGTACCCTCGGCTGTTATTTCCTTTGTGAAATAACACCCGTCATACTGCGTAGATCCGACCGGATCTAGATCACGCGGTGGTCCACGGATAAACCCCGGCGCAGGCAAAGAACCCACACAAGCGAGTGACCGCAAAACAGGAGCTCGCGATTCGTTCGACAAACAAGGAAGATTGTAACTTTTTCTTTTTCTTTTGATCTCGTTGTAACCGGATCTTATAAAAAGACCGGATCTTTGTAATCGATAAACTATTACTAAAGAGTGTACAATGACTTCAACGAAAGCTACGATTTTTCCCGCGAACACCCTCTTCGTCAGTACGGGTGCACTTTTAACGGGCAACTCTTTGACTTTTGAGGAGTTGTCATGAACGTTGGATCTGGTTTCTTTGGTGGCCGGAGAGGGGTCTTCCACTACATTCGAGTTCAGATCATCAACCCTGGTCTTCGGATCTGAAGGCACATTCTTCACGGCAGTGGTTTTCCTACATTTGTAAGAAGAAGATCTAGAGGAAGAGGAGGAAATATATTCCTCAAATTTCTGCTGGTCAAATTCGTATTCGACCTCTTCGAACTTCGGGATCTTGATCGTCGGCTACGGCACGACAGCCTCGACAGCGAGGCTGTAGGCTCCCACTGGGGTCGCTAGTTTATTTGCGGTGAAAGTTGATATCTTCATTGCTGAATCTATTACACGTTTATCGATTATAGATTCAAAGTAAAATTTGTCTTTTTATAAGACTTTCTTACATAATAAAAATATGAAAAATATAACTCTCTTCAAACAAATGCAACGGGTGTTTATCGCACGCTGCTTGCATGGGATCTTAGCCTATGACGGGGACGTTGATATCCGTAGACCACCAAACAATCAGATCAGATCCGGAGCTTTATTGATTCATGAAGGAATCAAGTGTGACGCCCCTGGGTTCACACAAGGCTGCAGTCCGAGGTGAAACCAGAAATGTCAAACCTGCCATGCACCCCACCGTGCAATAACATGTTTCATCATCACAATTACTATCTCTCTAGTGGAATCAACAACAGGTGTAGGAACAAAAGCAGGTAAAAGATAATATAGGAAATAACTGATGAAATGATAGTGATCACATTAATATCTCATCATCCAACATACAGAAATACATAGTCAATGCCTGAATAGATAAACTAGAATACTCAACAAGTCTCAAAATACAAATATCTGACAAGAGGAAATAAGGCACACGGCCTTTACAACTTCTAGAATAAGGCTCTCAAATGTCTAAACAAAAGTCTACTGTGGAACTCCAAAAGAAAATATAACTAAATAGACGACTGAGCTAAAGTACATCGCCATCAACCTGCGACTCTCCAGGCTCCTGGCTCGTTACCTGAAATGGGGAGGGACAACGAGCGTCAAAGCGCTAGCGAGCAACATCACAACCAACTCCAAGGGATAGGGCTCGATGTATATGAAAATACAGTTAATACATAATATTATAAATTATTTATCCTAACAACAATGGGTTTTGGTACTTAGGAAATTACAACACGAGCATAGGTACGTCGAGCAAAATAATCCAAACAAGGAAACCCTCATGTATATACCTTGTATCTCAAATTGTAAATCCCTAAATACTAAACCCGAGATCTAATGCAAGAAACAATAAAGGAAACGAATACAAACCCATCTCTACCGATAAGTGTAATCGTGTCATGGCCACAATAAGTGTCATGTCTGAAAACGATTAAGTGTCCAACACGTAGACTATATATATATATTAAACGTCCAGCCCATGACCTGCATGAAGTAAACGTCCAACTCATAGACTGAATATAACCGTTGTCCAACACATGGACCGGATGTGACCGTTGTCCAACGCAAGGACCGGGTGTGACCGTTGTCCAACGCAAGGATCGGGTGTGACCGTTGTCCAACGCAAGGACCGGGTGTGACCGTTGTCCAACGCATGGACCGGATGATAATACATATCCAGCACGGGGAATTAAATAGCAATGCATGTCCAACACGAGGACTGTGTAACTGTGAAAAGTATAGGCGGACAGATATACAAAATCTAAACTCACCCGCATCTCGGTGTACATGTCTAAACTTGTGTCATAAGTCAACCCACATGTACAGATAAGTCATTAACATGATAAGCTAGGGTCAGGTTATCGAGGCGACCCCGAAAGACAACTCAAACAGATAAAAACTCTGTAAAACAGCTCATCTGTCGACTGATGTGTCGACTGATGGCGTCAGTCGACTCATATGTCGACTGATGAGGCTCAGGCAGCACAGCCTCAGCTCGTCAGTCGACTGACCAGTCGACTGAGAAGCTAAGAAAAACAAAACCAGCCCGTCAGTCGACTGATCAGTCGACTGATGGTTAAAAAATGTGCCCGTCGGTCGACTGATCAGTCGACCGACAGACTGCAGAACCTCTGCACAGATTGCTATATACACCAAATTCAATCTAAACTCATTCCCATCAATCCCAAGCATGAAAATACTGATATTAACATGTAAGAACTAAACTGAAATAGAAATCCCATAAGTGAATACATGAACAAAACCCTAAACATGTGTATTCATGTTTTAAATCATTTTTAAAACAAAACTCATGTTAAATCTCATGTTAAAACAAAACTCATGTTAAATCTCTTATACACACATTTCAGAACTAGATCCCTTAATAGAACATTGTTGGTTCTTTTATAAACTGAGAGGCTCAAAACCCCACCTCATATACCATAAAGATTCATTCTTTATACTAAAAATATGTTTTTGGCTAAATCAAAACTCATAAAACTCAATAAATTCGTGTAAAAACAAAAGGGGCAGAGTTGGGCGAGATGTTACTCGCCTCTGGGTGATGAACAACTCCTAGATCTGAGAGAGTGTGGATCCCCTTACTGCAATGTGAAGATTTCGCCAAAAATCCTCCAAGTTCTTCCCCAAATCACCAAGAGCAAGGCTAGGGTTTGAGATAGGGGAGAGGGGCTAGGGTTTTCTCAGTTCTGAAGGTGAGAGGGGTGATTTCGGGTGAGATGGGATATATACCAACAGTTAAACCTGACCCAAACCCGAACCAAATCAAAACAGACCCGAAACCTGAAAAACTGGAAATCAGCATATCAGTCGACTGATGTGTCGACCGATACAGTCAGTCGACTGATGTGTCGACTGATCTGGAACAATATTGTTTTTGTGCATGTTTTACTTATTTGCAAAACCAACGCACAAAATTCTACACTCATACTATCATATCATCTCAAATAACTTGTTATCATGTACATCAATGACCTCAAGCTATTTATCATAAAAGAATTATTTATTTACTAATAATTCACATATATTCATATAAAAAAATTATGGGGTTCTACATTCTTCCCCCCTTAGAAGAATTTCGTCCTCGAAATTCGGAAACCATACGCATCTCACAACATGAACTTTCAGATAAATATATAGAGATATTTATATTTAACGATCTAAAATGGTAATATTCCCGCTCGAACCCTAATCTAGTGGAACTAGTACATCGGGTGAAAAATCCAAACAAGGAACCCCCATATATATACCATGTGTTCCAAAAGATTAAAGTATTAAGCGAAAATATCTTCATTCTAGTATTAAATATAAACATAACCAAAGATATAAACATAAAGTAAGATATATAACCTAATAAGAATTAATTTACCTGCTCAACCAAGTGTGGGTAGTCGCGACGCATGTCCTCTTCACGCTCCCAAGAAATCTCCTCAATGCCTCCTCGGTTCCACTGAACTTTCACTAAGGGAATTACCTTGTTTCTAAGTCTCTTGTCCTCAAGAATACAAATCAGAATCTCGACAGTAGTCAAATCATCCTGAAGCTCAATCTCTGGTGCATCCTATACTCGCTGCTGCTCCTCATCATGCAAGTGTTTCTTGAGCATAGAAATATAAAATACATTGTGTATACTAGACATCGATGTTGGAAGATCTAGTCTGTATGACACAACTCCAATGCGCTCCAAAATCTGGAATGGTCGAATATATCTCGGCACAAGCTTCCCCCGTCGCCCGAATTGCTGCACGCCCTTCATAGGCGATACCTTCAACATAACTGAATCCCCAACCTGAAACTCCAAGGGTCTTCGCCTCTTATCTGCATAGCTCTTCTGCCGACTCTGAGCGGTTAGAATCCGCTCCCTGATCAATGCTACCTTCTCGGTAGTCTGCCACACCAGCCCCGGTCCAAGCATTAAGCTATCTTCCGGCTCTGCCCAACATATCGGTGATCTACAGGGTCTCCCGTATAATGCCTCATACGGAGCCATACCGATCGTCGCTTGATAACTGTTGTTATAAGCGAACTCTATCAATGGAATATGATCCTCCCAACTGCCTTGAAAGTCAATGACACAGGCCCTCAACATGTCTTCCAACACCTGATTCACTCTCTCTGACTGACCATCCGTCTGTGAGTGGAAAACACTGCTGAATGATAATCTGCTACCAAAAGAGTCCTGAAAACTCCTCCAAAAGTGCGAAGTGAACACCGAACCTCGATCCGATACAATCGTGTTTGGAACTCCATGAGTCGAACTATCTCCCGGATAAATATCCTCGCATATGCCTCGGCAGTATAGGTAGTCCTCACTGGAATGAAATATGCCGACTTCGTCAATCGGTCCACTATGACCCAAACAGAATCATTCCCCTTCTTCGACTTCGACAACCCTACAATAAAATCCATGGAAATATTTGCCCACTTCCACTCTGGAATGGGTAAAGGCTGAAGTGTCCCTGTCGGTCTCTGATGCTCTGCCTTCACCTGCTGACAGGTAAAACACTTAGCCACATACTCCGAAATCTCTCTTCGCATACCACTCCACAAAAAGTGTCTCTTCAGGTCCTTGTACATCTTAGTAGTCCTTGGATGTACTATATACCGAGTACGATGAGCTTCATCAAGTAACTCTCTCTTCAGCTCGGTACTGGCTGGCATGACTAGCCTGCCCTTCATCCGGAGACCTCCATCTGCCCCTATGACCCAATCAGTCTTAGGATCCTTGGAAATCTCCTCCTTTCAGATCTGAATCCAAGAGTCTCTCAACTGAGCTCTGACAACTCTGTCACTCTAAAATGGCTGCACTGACACAGCTCCCAAAAATGCACTGGTTCCTCCAATCTCAGGTCTAAAATCAAACTGGCTAAGAGTGATAAGGTCCCGATGCAGCGAACACCTCCAGGCCGAAACCCGATGCCGACACTTCCTTCTTAATGCATCTGCTACGACGTTCGCCTTCCCCGGATGATACTGGATCGCGAACTCGTAGTCCTTAATAAACTCAATCCATCTCTTCTGTCTCTGGTTGAGTTCCTTCTGGGAAAAGAGGTACTTCAGACTCTGGTGGTCTGTGAATAACTCAAACTGCACCCCATATAGATAGTGCCTCTAAGACTTCAGTGCACATACCACTGCTGCCAACCCTAAATCATGAGTGGGATAGTTCTGCTCATGTACCCTCAACTGCCGTGAGATATAAGCTACTACCCTCTGAGTCTGCATCAATATGCCTCTTAAGACTGCCAACGATGCATCTGAATACATGACGAATGTCCTGTCGCTGATCGGAATAGACAAAACTGGCACTGTAGTCAACTTAGCCTCAAAATATCAAAGGCCTTCTGGCACTTGATGCTCCATATGAACTGTACACCCTTCCTCGTAAGGTGTGTAGTCGGCGTCGCAATCTTCGAGAAGTCCTGAATGAACTTCCTATAATATCCAGCTAAACCCAAAAAGCTGCGAATCTACATCACCGTCTTTGGTTGCTCACAATCAAGAACTACCGTGACCTTAGCTGGGTCCACTGCTATGCCCTCTCTACTGATGATGTGGCCAAGAAATCTGACTTCTGAAAGCCAAAATTCACACTTGCTAAACTTAGCATATAACTGATGCTCCTGTAGAGTTCCAACGCTATCCGTAGATGCTCCTCGTGATTTGCCTCCGATCTCGAGTAAATAAGAATATCATCGATGAAAACGATCACGAACTGATCTAAGAAGGGATGGAAAACCCGGTTCATCAAGTCCATGAATATTGTGGGTACATTGGTCAACCCAAATGGCATGACCAAGAACTCAAAAGATCCATATCTAGAAAGAAAGGTGGTCTTGGGAATATTCATCTCCCGAACCCGCAACTGATGATAGCCAGAACGAAGATCAATCTTCAAGAAATACTGTGCCCCCTGCAACTGGTCAAACAAGTCATCAATCCTAGGTAGTGGGTACCTATTCCGGATAGTGACCTTGTTCAACTCTCTATAATCTATGCATAATCTCATACTACCGTCCTTCTTCTTCACGAAGAGGACCGGCACGCCCCACGGAGAATGACTCCGGTGAATAAAACCCTTCTCTCATCTCAGCTGGTGCCATACGATAGGGTGCGCGGGATATCGGGGCTGTGTCTGGCTGCAACTCAATACAAAACTCCACCTCTCTCACTGGAGGTAATCCAGGTATGTCCTGTAAGACATCCTGATACTTTGAGACAACTCTAGTCTCCAATAACTCAGCACCCTGATCCCGTCGCATCACCCCCTCGATGTACGCCAGAAATGACTCTGCAAGTCGGTGGTCCTGAGAGGCGGCTACAATCATCTTGGACCCGTCAGACGCTCGCAACTTGACTGTCTCCGCAAAGCAGTCAATACTAACATGGTAGGAAGACAACCAATCCATACCAAGGATGACATCGAACTCGGACATATGCAACACTATCAAATCCACTATGAACTCCGACTCGTCTAGACTGACGGTACACCTCCTACAAATAGAGGCTGAGCTACAAGCTGGAGTCTAGCCATAAATGCATGCGATATGAAAGAATGCGAAGCTCCCGAATCGAAAAGAATACGGGCGGGAAAGGAATTCACAAAGAACATACCCTCCAAAACTGCTCCATTAGCTCCATGATCATGCGGAACTACTGCATATACTCTGCCAGTGGCTATAGACTGCTCTATCGCTGGTGCTGGAGAATATGGGACAATCTGCCCTAGGGAAACCTCCCGAACTGCTAGAACCTGCCCCTCAGGCTTCTGCTGCTGCTGAATTGGACCATATCCCTTCTGAGCTCTGATACCAACTGTGACGCCCCTGGGTTCACACAAGGCTACAGTCCGAGGTGAAACCAGAAATGTCAAACCTGCCATGCATCCCACCGTGCAATAACATGTTTCACCATCATAATTACTATCTCTCTAGTGGAATCAACAACAGGTGTAGGTACAAAAGCAGGTAAAAGATAATATAAGAAATAACTGATGAAATGATAGTGATCACATTAATATCTCATCATCCAACATACAGAAATACATAGTCAATGCCTGAATAGATAAACTAGAATACTCAACAAGTCTCAAAACACAAATATCTGACAAGAGGAAATAAGGCACACGGCCTTTACAACTTCTAGAAATAAGGCTCTCAAATGTCTAAACAAAAGTCTACTGTGGAACTCCAAAAGAAAATATAACTAAATAGACGACTGAGCTAAAGTACATCGCCATCAACCTATGACTCTCCGGGCTCCTGGCTCGTTACCTGAAAGGGGGAGGGACAACGAGCGTCAAAGCGCTAGCGACCAACATCACAACCAACCCCAAGGGATAGGGCTCGATGTATATGAAAATACAATTAATACATAATATTATAAATCATTTATCCTAACAACAATGGGTTTTGGTACTTAGGAAATTACAACACGAGCATAGGTACGTCGAACGAAATAATCCAAACAAGGAAACCCTCATGTATATACCTTGTATCTCAAATTGTAAATCCCTAAATACTAAACCTGAGATCTAATGCAAGAAACAATAAAGGAAACGAATACAAACCCATCTCTACCGATAAGTGTAATCGTGTCATGGCCACAATAAGTGTCATGTCTGAAAATGATTAAGTGTCCAACACGTAGACTATATATATATATTAAACATCCAGCCCATGGACTGCATGAAGTAAACGTCCAACTCATGGACTGAATATAACCGTTGTCCAACGCATGGACCAGATGTGACCATTGTCCAACGCAAGGACCAGGTGTGACTGTTGTCCAACGCAAGGACTGGGTGTGACCGTTGTCCAACGCATGGACCGGATGGTAATACATATCCAGCACGAGGATTTAAATAGCAATGCATGTCCAACACGAGGACTGTGTAACTGTGAAAAGTATAGGCGGACAGATATACAAAATCTAAACTCACCCGCATCTCGGTGTACATGTCTAAACTTGTGTCATAAGTCAACCCACATGTACAGATAAGTCATTAACATGATAAAGGGTCAGGTTATCGAGGCGACCCTGAAAGACAACTCAAACAGATCAAAAATCTGTAAAACAGCTCATCAGTCGACTGATGTGTCGACTGATGGCGTCAGTCGACTCATATGTCGACTGATGAGGCTCAGGCAGCACAGCCTCAGCTCACCAGTCGACTGACCAGTCGACTGAGAAGCTGAGAAGATCAGACAGCACAGCCTCAGCTCGTCAGTCGACTGACCAGTCGACTGAGAAGCTGAGAAAAACAAAACCAGCCCGTCAGTCGACTGATCAGTCGACTGATGATTAAAAAATGTGCCCGTCGGTCGACTGATCAGTCGACCGACAGACTGCAGAACCTCTGCATAGATTGCTATACACACCAAATTTGATCTAAACTCATTCCCATCAATCCCAAGCATGAAAATACTGATATTAACATGTAAGAACTAAACTGAAACAGAAATCCCATAAGTGAATACATGAACAAAACCCTAAACATGTGTATTCATGTTTTAAATCATTTTTAAAACAAAACTCATGTTAAATCTCATGTTAAAACAAAACTCATGTTAAATCTCTTATACACACATTTCAGAACTATATCCCTTAATAAAACATTGTTGGTTCTTTTATAAACTGAGAGGCTCAAAACCCCACCTCATATACCATAAAGATTCATTCTTTGTACTAAAAATACGTTTTTGGCTAAATCAAAACTCATAAAACTCAATAAATTTGTGTAAAAACAAAAGGGGCAGAGTTGGGCGAGATGTTACTCGCCTCTATGTGATGAACAACTCCTAGGTCTGAGAGAGTGTGGATCCCCTTGCTGCAATGTGAAGATTTCGCCGAAAATCCTCCAAGTTCTTCCCCAAATCACCAAGAGCAAGGCTAGGGTTTGAGATAGGGGAGAGGGGGCTAGGGTTTTCTCAGTTCTGAAGGTGAGAGGGATGATTTCGGGTGAGATGGGATATATATCAACAGTTAAACCCGACCCAAACCCGAACCAAATCAAAATGATTTCGGGTGAGATGGGATATATATCAACAGTTAAACCCGACCCAAACCCGAACCAAATCAAAACAAACCCGAAACCTGAAAAACTAGAAATCAGCGTATCAGTCGACTTATGTGTCGACCGATACAGTCAGTCGACTGATGTGTCGACTGATCTGGAACAATATTATTTTTGTGCATGTTTTACTTATTTGCAAAACCAACGCACAAAATTCTACACTCATACTCTCATATCATCTCAAATAACTTGTTATCATGTACATCAATGACCTCAAGCTATTTATCATAAAAGAATTATTTATTTACTAATAATTCACATATATTCATATAAAAAATTATGGGGTTCTACATCAAGAAACCAAAGCAGTTATCTCGACAAACGGCGAGATAACCACTTTTCTCGAGATCACCACAACGGGGCGATCTCAAGGAAGGAACCAGTAAGTGTAGATCTGACGAGCTCATCTTCTTTATGCTGATGAACTCGATCCGATCTCTCCTCCTCCTCACTGAAATTCGTGGCTCTTCAGACCTCAATTCGGTAGGACTTCGCCGACGCTCGAGAATTCCAACTCCTAAAAAATGAAGGCCCTGGGGCTGTATTTATAGGCTTCAAGATCCCTATTTTCGGATAAGAACGGCTGATTCCCTCTTATCCTCAGTTGTAACCACTTAACCATGTTCTTGGATGATATTCTATCAGTTAAAATAAATCCAGGCGGTTAAAGATTGAAAAACAGATTCAAACTACCAAAACCAGATTTTTTGGTCTGCGAACACCCGTGGGTGTCTCGGCCAAGCTTGGGTCAAGACACCATTTGGTGTATTGGCCAAACTTTTGGCCTGGACCAGGTTTTGTGATTCTAACTGTTTCCACCGTATCTTCATCATTCGAACTCGGAATTACGTGGTTCAAGATGTGTTGGAAAGCTAATGATGAGATCTATAAGCTCTCATGGTTGAATCACATGTGAAATAAATAGGATACGAGGGGCGCTTCGCCTTTCGTAAGCGATGTGGGGCTCCCGGTCAGCTCGTGTTTCCGTTATTCTGTTGTTCCGTTGCTTTGAATGGTCCGTCGACTCACTCCGTACGTTTGTCATTATCAAATGAGTTTCTGTGACTCGAATAGCAACATTTATCATCTTCTCTCTATCTCGAGTCACGTGCGGGGACCTATAGGTAATTTTTGATGCCTACAGTGGTGATCTCGAGAAGAGTGATTATCTCGCCGTTGCCGAGATAATTGCTTTGGCTTCTTGATTCCTTCGCGAATCAACAAAGCTTCGGATCTGATCTAATTGTTTGGTAGTCTACGGATACTAACGTCCCCATCACAGGCCAAGATCCCACGCAAGCAGCGGGTGATAAATACCTGTTGTGCTGTTTAACGAGAGTTGTACTTTATTTTATTTTCATTGTGTAAAGGTCTTATAAAAAGACTAACTTTTGTTTTCATTGTAACGTTTGAAGCTGTAATAACTACATTAATGAACAAATCAACTTTCTCCCCCAAATAGGCCGATCTTATGACAATGATAACATGCACCCTGAAATTTACTCCGTTGCGGTGCTCTCTAGTCCTGTTGAGGTCCCTTCTTATGGGAACCTTGCTGCTACTGTTGTGACCCCTTGCCCTGCTGCTGGGGTCCTCCGGGTCCTAAAAATGGTCTCTTGTTCTTTTCATTGTCTCCAAATTGTCCTACTTTAGAGTTTCTATCCTTGCCCTTCTGGAATATGGCGGTCTCGGTCTCCTATAAGATAGCGACATTAGCAACCTCTCGCACTGAGTGAAAACATCACGACACATGATAGCGACGTAAGCTCAAGCGAAGTCCTATTAAAAACATCTGAGCCTGACGCTCCCCTATCTGCCACATGCCCATAAATCTGAGTAGTCCCACGAACTTGCTCTCATAATCAGCTAGAGACGGATGATACATACTGCTCATCAAAGAAGTAAATAAAATCCTCCCACGTGAGTGTCAAACGCTGCTCCGATGTGAACTAAAGTCGGTACCACCCTCTGGCATTGCCCTTAAGGCTTAAAGCTTGTAGTCTCTACTTCTGAACTGAATCAACATTGAGCATATCTAAAATACTTCTCACATCTTCCTTCCACTTATGGGCTGCAAGTGAATCTGATGTACCTTGGAACTCTAGGACTCATCTTCTGGTACCTCTCCACCAAACGGAGCCAAGCCTCCTACTCTGCGCCTCTATCTATAGTTGGCAGTGGTGTAACCTCTAGTGTTGCCTCCACAATAGGTTCAACTGGTATAACTGGTGGAACCACAATAGTGGTGTTGCTGGTAGAACCTACTGTGCTATCTGCTCCTCAAGTCCTACCAATCTGGCTGCAAATGTTGTTATGAGGTAAATCAAGTACTACGGAGTCTGCTGCGGCTCAGGCTCTGTCTCATCTTGCCCAGCTCCTTGAGCACGGGTTCTACCACGACCACGTCCTCGTTCTAACATTTATAAGCTCAGGAGTAGAGCTTATTAGATATAGTAAATGAGACCTCAAGCATAAATAACATAACATATAACAATAGGAAAAAACATATCACATAGTATTCACCCAAAATACTTCATAATTAGAGTAAGGTAGTCATAAAAAATTTTCTCAAAATTTTCAAGTTACGCGTATCATGACCTCACTCAATCTAGGAATTCCTAGCAAACTCTATACATGAATCCTAAGAAACTCTATCCTAGCTCCATGACTCGACATAAGTATATCCTAAGAATGCTGAAACTAGAGCTCTGATACCAACTGTGATGTCTCTTGTTTCACATAAGGCTACAGTCCAAGGTGAATCTAAGTATGTCAAATCTATCATGCACCCACGCTGTGCAATAACACGTTTTACCATCGCAGTAATATCTTTTTAGTGGAAGTCAAACAATAATCAAGTATAGGTATAAAGCAGATAAAATAAAGATAATAATACAAGGAACACAATATAGAGAAAAGATCCAAAAGTAAATGTAGCGTGTCCCAACAAGAAAATGAAGTACAACTGATGTCTGAAACAAATGTAAAATATCTCAATACGTAGCGTCAAATTAAAACAATACTAAGGCACTCTGCCTCCAACATGAAATACATCTCTATTGTCTGACAATAAGCAATAACTACTGTAGAGCACTAATAAAGTACTAATAATAAATAATGAATGCTAAGTTTAAAATTCGTCAACCTGCGACTCTCCGGACACCTGACTCGCTGCCTAAAAAGAGGGAAAACAACGAGCGTCAAAGCGCTAGCGAGAACATCTCCACCGCCCCTAGGGGAGGGGGTTAGGAGTATAAAAATACAAATTAATACATATAGATATATAAATAATCTATCCTGAACTAAGAGAAAATTGATATTTAGAAATCTACAACACGAGAATGGGTACGTCGAGCAAAATAATCCAAACAAGGAAACCCTCATGTATATACCTTGTATCTCAAATTGTGAATCACTAAATACCAACTCCAAAATCTATGAATAAGAGTAATAAATCAAAGGACAATACTTTACCAAGCCTCATTTGAAACAAATCGTGTCAAAATAACCTACACTACCCTTGAGTAGGTGGCACAGTTACAAAAATAATAGTGCGATAAAAGAATCTTGTATAATATACGTCGTGTAAAACAACCTCAATTTTATACGCTACTCTTAGAGTAAATAACATAGGAGCATGAAAATAAATATGTGTGATCCTCTAACAAAAAATAATAATGCTGAGTAAGACGCTCACAATATCCTGTAGCATCCCCTACCTTATTCAATCGCCCTGCGAAAATAGGCACATCGGCCCAATCCGAAATGATGCATCATAGAGTGTAGTCTACCACGGTCTCATTATAATATACCAACTAACCCACTCAGAGTGTAGTCCCCGTAGTCTCATTGTGGAATGCCAACTAACCCACTCAAGCATTCACAACTATCATAAAATGCAATATGCGTCACTCACTATCATGACAGAATTCAAAATATAGGTTACGCACCTACAAACGCTCGTGCATGCTCAAATCCAATATGTGCATACTCTCACAATCATGCACGTGTGTCTACACATACCTCGTACATCGTGGTTGCGATCAAACATGTGTGAAGAAGCAAAAATATCAAATCAGCTCATTATCGATCGACTGGTTGCCTTGTTCGTTCGACCGGTCGGCGACGTGCACAACACATGCACAAGATTTCAGCCTTGATCGGTCGACTGACCAGAGAAAAGATGCAGCTTCCTGATGACTAATCGGTTGACCAATTTCCTTGATCGGTCGACCGATCAGAGCAAAAATTGATGGCGAAAAAGTTACAGGTTTTCGTCTACAATATAAAAAAACCGATCTTTTTCAAATAAAACTCATGTGTTAAACTTGTTTAATGTAATTAAGGTTCAGTTGTCTACATGAAATATAATTATCAAGTTTGAGTAAATTTTAATAACCCTAACATGATCATGTTTCAAAGAATCATGATAAAAATGACTAAAATCAACATAAAACTTATGTTAGATCTATTTCAGAATCTAAAACCAAATCAAGAAATTCGCTTTAAAACCTTTTAAGACAAAAAGGTTAAATCTTTATGTCATATAGTTTAAAGAAGCGTTCTTTACTCAAAAATGGGTTTTAAAAATTCAATAAAACCCAAATAAAACCAAATAGAAACGGGGATGGGATTGGAGGAGATGAAACTCGCCTCAAAATCGTGCTGAGCACCTCAAACACGTGAGAGACACGATCCTCCTTCACAAAACGCCGAGAAACTCGCCCTCCTCTAGGTTCTTACTTCTCAAAGCTCTCAAAACTCACAAAATTTACTCTAGGGTTTTTGAGAAGGGTGACCGCTGCTCAGAACGTGGAAATATGAAGAATAATAGAGGAGGAAGTTGGTATACACGTATATATACGTGTACAAAAAACAAACCCGATCCGAAACCAAATCCCACCTGGATTCTGGCAATCGTCGGTCGACTGATCACTAGGCATCAGTCAACCAGTGAATGATCATTGGTCGACTGATCCCTAAGCGTCAGTCGACCGGCCAGAGGCTGATTTCAGCCGAATGTTCTTGTGCATAATCGTATATACTTATATACGTACTTAATCGATCTCAAATCGATAACCATCATACTCATTCATTCCAAAATGATATCAATCATAATAAAAATCATTTAATATTATTTTTTATAATATTTTCATAATTTACAGGGTTTTACACTAATCATATATTTATCTTAGAAGTTCACATCAAATTAAAACAATGCATCAGTAAAAATTCTAGTAATCAAATATTTTTTAATCCTAATTATATCATAAATATCCATGATTTAAAATTTTTTATTCTAACAATTTCAAGGAAAACCTATTGAAAAATTACAAAAAATATTATATAAAATTTCAAAATAACACATGTCCCCTTGAAAATAAATAATTACAAAAAAACCTTTAAAACATACAATTTCCAAACATACACTAAAATTTAAAAAATAAAAAACAACCACTTGAAAAATATGAAAAAATTTAAAACAACTCCCTTTAATATCTAAAAATTGCAAACAACCCTTGAAAAATATGAAATTATAAACAATCACATAAAATTCCAAATATTACAAAAAAATGGAAAATATAAAATTGCGAACAAGGCTCCTAAAAACTTTAACAATTACAAATATGCATACTTTCTTTTTAATTACAAATATGCATACTTACAAACAAACTCTTACATTTTTAAAATTACTAATAACTACCTGAAAACTTTAACAATTACAAATATGCATACTTTCTTTTTAATTCAAAAATTACACACGATCTCTAAAAAGATCTGAAAAATAAAAAAACCCTTTAAAATCTTAATATTATAAAAAAACTTTATTGGGGGTTTCTTACCAAACGTTACTGGGGGTTAATGAGGGTTCTCTATTAAAATTTAGTGGGGGTGTTTTGATCATTTGATTGCATATGAACTTGCAGAGTTAATTTGTAGGGTTTACCACCAACACTTATTGAAGATTTAGTGAGTTTCAAACATATTTGAGGTTTGTTGTCAAGACCCAAATTTATTTGGGATCTAGTGAAGTTTTACCCATATATTTTCTAACTTTTTTCATAAAATAGATAGAGAAGAACAATAAACCTGACATAAATTATCTAAGTATTTGAGCCCATGCAGTGCGCATGCATTTTAACTAGTATATTGAAAACAAAAAGTTTTTCAAAACTTTCGAGCCTTTCACAAAAGTTGTACGATGAATTTTGTATGTAAGTACTTGGTCTTCAATAACTACTATAAATAGCTCAATAGAAATGGAGATGGAAAAAAGATTATAAATTTACTTTGTCTAAGAATAAAAGATTTCTTTACTATATGCAAGAATCTTATACCTTTATTCCAACATCGAAAGATTCCAAGTACTAATTTTTATTCAGGGACTTGAAAGCTTCCATGCATCTGATTTCACCATCCCCTTCATAATTTTATATTCATTTGAGCCTTATTAATTGGCCCCATTAGCATTTTAATAATGTGACTAACTAAATGTCGCACGAAACCTACTTTTAATAAGTTTTTTCTCATTGTGGTGATGGCAATGCCTCCAGCCTCATAGGAGTTGACCGACATTTCCATGTTAAAATATGAACGTCAAACGCACCGGGGAGCTCTTACCGTCCCTCTCAAACCTTTCAAGCCAACTTCCATTTGCGGACAAATAGCAAGACGAGTCCCATTTCCCTTTCCAAATATTAAATAAAGAAAATGCCAAAAATATATATATATATATATATATATATATTCGAGTACCTCGTGTTTCCATTTCCTCCAGCAGTTCATACTGTTGCATTTGCTTAATTTATTATCGCATATAGCAGAGTAGATTTAAATTCTTATAATTTTTATTGCAGCTATGGTTCCAGCTGTAAATAGCTGTTAATTTCGAGATGTCAAGATTTTAGATTTCCATCGGCTGCAAATTAAGTTATAATTGTAAACCTTGTTTGCAGTCTATAAACTTGCGGAAGTTGTTACCTGCAAAAAATTGGAAATCTTTTTGTAACCCTAGTTTAACTGTATTTAGTAGTTGTAACGGACCAAACAACACCGTGGTCAATCTAGAAAAGGACAAAACTCAATATCTACTGTCCTCACATTGCTTCTTAAAAACAATTAAGAAGATAATGACAGGTTAAGGTGATTAATTAAGATTAGCGGCGAGGTGATTAAAGGGTCATTATTGGTTTAGGGGAATGCAGGGGGCTACGAGGTGAAGTATGTGGGGGGAGTTCGACTCATGGAGAAGTCCAAGGGCCAATGGCAACAGTTGGCTAGCGTGACCCAAACCCCAAAGTTGACTCCAACCCTCACCAAAGAGCCAACCGGCCTCATTGCGACGTTCGNGCCACGAGCCAACGTCTCCTTCGCCCGTTCCCAAAGATGCGATGAGACGCTAGTCGTGTACTCGGCCCTTTGTTTGCGGATCCGCGTGATTTATTTTCTTTTTGTTGTTTTGTATAGAGGTACATTGTTATTGTTATCTTCTTGTCATCATAAAGTCATGATAATTGTCATATCCAAATGGGAAATAGTCTACAAGAGTAATACTGATTCAAACGGTGAAAGATAAATAGAACAAATTTTATTGATCATAGATTGAAAAATGATTGATTGCCTTCACGGGATTGAATTTTAAACGACTACTTACAAATTTCTACAAGCGGATTACTTGTAGAAGTGCATGAACATAAGTATGAAATTACGGTTCGAAAAAGCAGTATCTCGGCCAAACCAAATGATTTTGTTTTATAAGTATTGTTTTCTCTTATTAGATTATGATGATGTCATATCCAACGAGAAATAGTATAACAGAGCAATGGTGACTCTAACCGGTGAACAATAAATAAACAAATTTTATTGATCAGAGAAAAAAAGATTGATTGCTTTAAGTAATTGAACTTTATTGATTATTTGTAGTTTTTATTCAATTATATGTAAATAAGTAGGTATTGTTTGCTACTAAAATTAAAACAATTATTATAAAACTGAAAATAAAAGAGTTATAACACCAGGCCTGAACGAGTGCAGTCGTGATTCACTACTCTAGAAGATAGAGAACCCGTCTTTCGCCCTGGTGCAGTTGATCCTCACCCCCTAGCGATAAAAGCCCCCGGAAACGGTCGACCTCTGTACTCGGACGCGAATAGCAGAGCTTCTACTCAAACGAAGATGGTTGCCCGAAATATAAGTAAATAGTAGCTGAGAAAATTTTGAGGAAAAACGTAGCTCTCAGATGTTTTCTTCTTCTCGCTTCTTCTTGTTGCTGTGCACCTTCCGAATGAGCTTCAGCTCTTTATATAGCCCTTGCTGTTCTTAACCGTCGCTGGTAGTCCGCAGACGTTACACAGAAATCTCACGTCCGTTATACGTTTCCATAACTCCCGCAACCGTTACAAACTTGTGTAAAACGTGCAAAAAATAAAACTTGAGAGGCAAAAAACTCGTGCGAGTGCGGCGTGGCGCGCGCGGCGTGGCGAGGCATGCGTGCGCGCGCGCATGCGTGGAGCAACAGCCTAAACAACACTAGGCCCAAAACACTAACTCAAAGCCCATTGAGATATGAACCATTATAAACTTCTTAAACTTCTTCTCATTTTCCGATGTTGAACTATTGACAAAGGTAAAATTTCCTTTTCATGAACTAAAAGTGTCCAACAGTCCCCCCCCAAAAAGCAATATTGACTGAAACAAAACAATAAGTAAATCAGTAAATCATAAAAGATATAAGTTGAGCAACCTTTCGTATCGTGAATTCGGGAGAGGTAGCTTCCGGCTTTGAACCTTTCCTTAGTGAGTTTATCACCACCTGAGGGACATAATGGACTAAGCCTTGAATTAGGCCCCTTAAATCAGGTATTGACAAAACACACACACAATACGTCTTCATCTATTGAGCAAAGCGGGTTATGCGTTAAAGGCCATGCTCATAAAAAACCGACTCATGAGAGTTTCTAGGGTTAGCCCAACCCCCCCCCCCCCCCCCCCATCACGTAGGTAAGTCCTCAAAGGGTACTATAGCTGTTTATTTAATACCCCCCATAATACACACGTTGGACTTATTAAGAGTAAAACTCAGCCTAGCCACCTGTATCATAAGAGCATCGTCATCATAGAGAATGGGTAGTAGCACAAGCTACATAGTGATATATGAATATATCTGGGTCGATGCTCCACACGAGTGTCACTAGTCCAACTTGTTTCTATCACATTGAACCAACATTGGGACTAAGTCTCCAAATAAGGATTGGGTTACCACTGTCAGTGACCTCTCTTATGGGCTTAACACCATCTCCCTCGATGAATCCAGAACCACACTCCTGGATAATCCCTTAGTCAAAGGGTCAACAAGATTTTTCTTAGACTTTACAAAGTCCAAGATCATAACTTTGCCTATCAGGCGTTGTACAGATTTATATCTTATTTGAATATGTCTGTTGAGTTTTTTATTTGCATGCACTTGCTTTAGAAGCTCTATGGTAGATCTTGAATCAGAATGAATGAAAATTGGAGGAAATGGTTTAGGAACCAAAGGAAGTTCAGAAAGTAGATCTTTTAACCATTCTGCTTCTGTGCAAGTGGTATCAAGAGCAATCAGCTCAGATACCATGGTGCTCCTGGCAATTATTATTTGCTTACATGATTTCCAGGATACAGCAGCACCACCAAAAAGAAATACATACCCAGATGTTAACTTTACACTGTTGGAATCTGTTACCCAATTGGCGTCACTATACCCTTCAATAGCATCAGGGTATCCATAAGTCAAGCAATAATTATCCCTTTTAAGTATTTGAATACTCTCTCTAGGGCAGACCAATGATCTAGGTTAAGGTTACTGGTATACCGACTCAGTCTCCCTACAGCATAAGCTATATCGGGTCTGGTTCGGTTTGATATGTATAGAAGAGATCCAATCATTTGAGAATATTTCAATTGGGATATAGGTTCATCTTCATTTTTCTTCAAGGATATAGAAGAATCATAGGGTGTGCAAATAGGTTTAGAGTTATGATAGTTGAATTTGATCAGTATTTTCTCAATACTGTGAGAAAGACTCAAAGATATTCCTCTGATATCTCTAGAGATTTTTATTCCAAGTATCATATCAGCAAGACCTAAGTCTTTCATGTCAAAATTCTTGAAAACATAATTCTTGACTTTTAAAATTAGTTTAAGAGTTGTTCCAAAGATAAGAATATCATCAACTTAGAGATAGAGGAGGACATAGTCATTGTTTATTACTTTTGAATAAACACATTTGTTGTGTTCATTCACTGTGAAACCATAATGATTAATAACTCTCTCAAATTTCTGGTGCCATTGTTTAGGAGCTTGTTTAAGACCATACAGAGATTTAACAAGTTTGCAGATTTTGTTTTCCTGACCCTTAGCAATGAACCCTTCAGGTTGGTGCATATAGATCTCTTCATCTAAATCACCATTCAGGAAAGCAGTCTTGACATCCATCTGATGTATAATTAGCTTATGGATAGCAGCAAAGGCTAATAATACTCGGATAGTTGAGATTCGGGCTACAGGAGAATAGGTATCAAAATAATCAATGCCCTTTTGTTCAGTATATCCTTTAGCTACTAATCTAGCTTTAAATTTATTTATAGAACCATCAGCTCTAAGTTTCTTCTTGAATATCCACTTACAACCAATAGGTTTACAACCTGGAGGTAAGTCAGTGAGTATCCAAGTATGATTTTCCATGATAGATTTAATCTCGTTATCAATGGCTTCTTTCTAGAAAGGAGATTCAGGTGAATCCATTGCTTCTTGGAATGAGCTTGGATCACCTTCAACAAGAAATGTAAAGAAGTTTTCTCCAAAATCCTTTTGAATTCTACCTCTTTTGCTTCTTCAAAGTTCAATATCAAAAGACTGCGAAGAGCTAGAAGATGGTAAATCAGAAGGAAGAGATGAACTAGGATTTTCTGAGATTTTGGATTTGAAAGGAAAGATATTTTCAAAAAGGACTGCATCTCTAGCTTCAATGATAATGTTGTTAGATATGTCACTAATTTCAGAGTTAATGACTAGAAATCTATTAACATTGCTATCTAGTGCATATCCAATGAAAGCAGCATCAACAGTTTTGAAACCAACTTTCCTCTTCTTAGGTTCGGGAATAGCTACCTTAGCCAAGCAACCCCAAACTCAGAAGAAGTTCAGATTTTTCCTCTTCTTAGGTTCGGGAATAGCTACCTTAGCCAAGCAACCCCAAACTCAGAAGAAGTTCAGATTAGGAGATCTCCCCTTCCAATATTCATAAGGAGTTGTATCAGAATTTTTCTGGGGAATCCTATTCAGAATAAAACAAGCAGAGAGAAGAGCTTCATCCCAGAGATTTTTAGATGCTCCTGAACTGAGTAACATACGGTTTACCATGTCCATTAGGGTTCTGTTCTTTTGTTCAGCTACCCCGTTAGACTGTGGTGTATAGGGAGCAGTAACCTCATGAATAATACCGTGTTCTTGGTAATATTCAATCATATGATTTGAGGTATACTCCCCCCACGATCAAATCTAAGAATCTTGATCTTCCTGTTAAGTTGGTTCTCAGATTTAGCTTTATACACCTTAAACCTATCTAAGACTTCATCTTTAGTTCTGAGAAGATAGTTGTAACAATATCTGGAGTGATCGTCTATAAAGGCCACAAAATATCTCCTACCCCCTCGGGTGAGAACTCGATTCGAGTAACACACATCATTATGAATTAATTCGAGAGGTTCAGAGTTTCTAGTTACAGACTTAAAGGGTTTTTTAGTGTGTTTCTCTTGAACACAAATCTCACACTTGGATGAGAGGTCAAAAGAAGATTTAGGAATAAGATTCAATTTGATCATTTTCTATAAAGTTTGATCATCTGCTAAGCTTATGCTTCCTCCACGTGATTCCTGATAATTTGAAAACGAAGAGCGATCATTACAGACGTGGATATTTGCTCCGGAATCCAAATACCAATCAGTGGAAGAAGTTGGAGAATTTATAAGATGAGATGAGGAGGCTAACCTAAAGGAGGTTGGATTCTCTTCAATCATATTAACTTTGTTGGATCCATTTTTTTAGGAGTAGATTAGTCGGTTCCTTCTTCCGAAAGAAACAGTTGGGAGATATGTGGTTGGTTCTACCACAGACAAAGTAGAACTTTCCATCAGACTTATGGCTGGAAGAATTGGGATTTGACTTGAAGGAAGATTTGTTGAAAGATTGTTGGTTTTTCTTGAATTTCTTCCCTTTGGATTTGAAATTCCTAGATTTAGGCTTATCCTCTACCAAGTTTATTTTAGCTTTTGATTCATTCTTGGTTTTGGAATTTTGCCTATGCTGGTCTTCAATATGAATAGCCTTGAGGGCTTTAGTTAAGATTAGATCTCCTTGCTTGTATCGGAGATCTTCAGTAAATCTTGACCAGGAGGGAGGGAGTTTATCAATCAAATAGAAAACTTTATAATCATCAGTAAAAGTGTTTCCTTTTGATTGGAGATGACGGAGGAAATCTAGGAATTCATGAATTTGTTCATTAATGGGCTTGTCATCAACTATCATGAACTTGTTGAAGGAGGAGGAGGTGAAACACAGAATTCCGGCATCATCATAATCATATTCTGCTTCAAGAGCATTCCATAGGTCTTTCGCACTTTGGAACTTATAGTATATGTCATAAAGGTTGTCCGCAAGTGTACTAAGAATTCTATGACAACAATGATAATTGATTTCTTCTGGTTTCATAGAGCTAGAAAAGTAGCAAGCACCAGAACCAGAAGTGGAAGGAGCAGACTGTTCAGGATCAGCAGTCAAAGGTTGAGAACCATTAGTAGAAGACTCAGGAGTGTCAATAGCAAATAATAGACCTATGGTAGTGAGCCAATATCTCATCTGATTAGCCCACCATTTATAGTTGACACCGGTGAACTTCTCAGATTTGACACTTTTTGAATGATCAGGAATTGCCATAAGTCCAATTTGAGTTTACTAGTCTAGGTAGATGGAATCTGATCGGGTAAAGAATTTTGTCAATACTACTAGACCAGAAACTTAATTAAACCTGCTCTTAACCAAAAACTCTGAAAGTAAAAAGATTAAAGTTTTACTCAGGTAGTCTGGCCAAGTAAGGATAGTACTAGAGGTTGATCAAAGATCTATTAAGTATCTCGTTTCTTGCAAAGCGCTTTACACAACCCTTAAATCTTGTCTTAGACACCAACTAATCCAAGAAAACTTGAACCGGTTCACTTAAAGATTTTTTATGTTTCTGACAGATACAGAAATTGAGTACAGAAGCAGCAAAATAATTTTTTTTATCTACTAATTTAGATGCAAAATTAGTTAACAAATTAAAACATTTAACTATAGGTTAAAAATATAGATTTAAATTAATAGGAAAATTATTATATATCTTCTAGATTGCTACTAAAAATTAAAACAATTATTATAAAACTAAAAATAAAAGAGTTAGAACATCAGGCCTAAACGGGTGCAGTCGTGATTCACTGCCTTAGAAGATAGAGAACCCGCCTTTCGTCCTGGCGCAGTCGATCCTCACCCCCTAGCGATAAAAGCCCCCGGAAATGGCCGGTCTCTATACTCGGGCACGAGTAGCAGAGCTTCTGCTTAGACGAAGATGGTTGCCCGAAATATAAGTAAATAGTAGCTGAGAAAATTTTGAGGAAAAACGTAGCTCTCGGAATTATGTTTTCTTCTTCTCGCTTCTTCTTGTTGCTGTGCACCTTCTGAATGAGCTTCAGCTCTTTATATAGCTCTTGCTATTCTTAACCGTCGCTGGTAGTCCGTAGACGTTACATAGAAATCCCGCGTTCGTTATACGTTTCCATAACTCTCGCAACCGTTATAAACTTGTGTAAAACGTGCAAAAAATAAAACTTGAGAGGCAAAAAACTCGTGCGAGTGCGGCGTGCGTGAGCGCGTGTGTGGAGCAACATCCCTAACAACACTAGGTCCAAAACACTAACTCAAAACTCATTGAGATGTGAACAATTATAAACTTCTTGAACTTCTTCTCATTTTTCGATGTGGGACTATTCACGAAAGCAAAATTGCCTTTTATAAACTAAAAGTCCAACATTGTTGACCCGTAAATTTTTTCGACCTGTAACATATACACTACTACAAACATCAAATAATGGCTTGAAAGACATAAGGTAGACATTGAAAACTAAATATTAAAGAGGAACTTGTCCTATTTTTACATTAAAAAAAGATTAAAAGGAACTCACAATTCCACATCTCTTTTTTATCGTCGTGTCAACAACTGAAGCTAGTTGAATATTGGATAAGAATGAAGTAAGAAAAAAAAAATTATTGAGAAATTTTCTATACGTTGAATTTCAAGGGAATGCATTAAAATGTACTTGAAAGTATTGGTTTCAATTTCCTGATATTTTAAATTTAGTGAGAGGTTCTAGAATCTCACATATTCTTAATTTGTTCACGTTTAGAAATAAAAGTTTCTAACACATTTGCGGCTTTGCCTTCTCTTCTCCGATTACTTTTCAAACTCTTCTTCGATTACTTTTCAAATGTGAAGGATTTATTAATCAAAAGCTAAGCCTGTCTGTGTAGGGGTAATATACTGCACCATCATAGTGTGGTGATACAATAATTAAGTCTATGCATTATTTGGGAGGGATCGAGCTCTTTCATCATTACAATCACTAGGCTCCGTTTGGATATTATGGTGTTTTCCTTGTTTTCATGGTGTTTTTGCCAAAAACAAAACACAATGTGTTTGGAAACCATGGTGTTTTTAAGCTAAATCACCATCAAACAAAAAACACAACACTTATTTCAAAACACCTTTTTGGTGTTTTAAGTTTGATGTTTTGGTTTTGAGTTTGAGAAAGTGTTAATATAATATCTAACATAATATATTAAATATAATTAATATAGAGTTATTATCAACATGCTTATTATATTATACTATACACTATACTACATTATAGTTAATTTAATATATTAGTAATATTTATTAAATAATATCAAAATATAATAAATAAAATATCTTATATAATTATATTAACATATTAAATACCAATATTTAAAATGTTAATAATGTATTATATAATAAATAAATAATATTAAAATACAAATAAACTAATAAAAATAATAAAAAGTTATTGATAATAAATAATAATATAATAATTATATAAATAATATATTATACAATAGTAACATATTTAATATTCACAACAATATAATCAATATTATTATAATAACATATTATAGTGTAAATGAATAATATAAAATATTCTATATTATGTTAAATAATATATATTTATTATAAAATAAATAAAATTTTAATAATATATAATTATTGTTATAAATGTTAATGTAAAATATCTATATTCATAATATATAATATTTATTAATATCATAATACTAATATATTGTTAAAGTACTATTATATAAACTCTTAACATATAAAAACTATATATATTAATAATATTAAAATATTTATAATATATTAATTTATTAATACATAATATTAACATAATAATAATATCATATTAATGAAATAAGATATTATATATTATATTATATTAATAATAGTATAATATTATATTAATAGTAAAATAACATTATTATAAAAATATTAATATAATATACAAAATAACAAATTCATATACCAAAATAATTAATTATATAATTATTTGAAAATAGTATGTAATAATTATAATATAATAATAAATATAATATAATATAACTCATTAAAGTATAATATAATATTATAATACATTATACAATATTATATTACATTACATTTAATACTTATAATACTATAATAATCTAAACTAAATATTATAATATTTTATTTACAATATATTTTATTATAATTAATATAGAATATATTAATAATATGTTTAATACTAATGTTATAATGAGTCAAACTAGTGTTGAACAAAAATACTTAACATGATGTTTTGAAAACATTTTTAGGGAAAAACACAACATCATGGTGATTTTTTATAAAAACACAATAAGGAAAACACAATGATATCCAAACGAAAGATATTGTTTATTTTTCGGTTGCAAAAAAAAATTTTGGATCTATTTAATGCTGAGAATATATTACATTATTATTTTCATACGGTGGCTCGT